>NC_092575.1:21909840-22044840 GCF_037975245.1 Apostichopus japonicus | reverse complement strand
ATAAGCAAGAGAACCACAGATCCAACAAAAAGAAGAGAAAGCGTGAGTGTAGCGATTCCATGATCACACGATTCTGCAACGGAAGCATTACAAACACGAATAGGCAGGTTATACTTTACGTTATATGTATATATTTAGTAAATGAAGAACTACACGTGTTACAACCTACATATATTATCATTATTTAGGGTAGTAGACTGTAGTATACTGGAAATATAATGGTTTACGTGTTGCAACAGGAATTTTGTAAAATTTGAAGGAATGGTTGCTTCTACTTGCAGAAAAAATAACGAAATGATTAACGCAAATCGATGCAGGTGGCAATCAACTTATTGCCATTAAAATACTGATGTCAAGCCTTTCAACGATTAGTCAAATTTCAAAATGAGAGGCCTTAAAGGCACAAAATCTACAATGGCCTACGACTTTTGACATGAGATTATAAGAAGGATATATCCTTTGCACTCTTAGCCTAACCCAAAAGGACATCTTTCCTCTTCTATGCCCTAGAGAATTCTCGAAATCTCGATTGAATGAACATTATGGAAAAATGTATACGCGATCCCACCAGTCCCTATGCGCGCCCCAAGGCATACCACCATAACTTCGTATGTGTAGCATAGGAAAGAACTGTATCGTTGTGGAAAAGCTCCAAAAGCACAAACATAAACTACCGAAATACTACGATCGTTATATCTACAAAGGCAGTAGGCTACTAGCCGAAACGTACATAAACTATGTTGGCCTAGGCCTAGCCTTCAGTTTTTTTTTTGTAACTTACTGATTACTGCAGACCAAGGACCTACCGTTAGGCTTAGTCTATCACTTAGTCTATCTAACACTCACGTGTGACGAACGATGAGCGAAGGATCTCTTAAATTTATGAACAAAGTTTTATAGGAAATTATTTCAGTCAGCAAAGGCACTGTGAACAACATTGATTAATCTTAGAGGTCGTAACCTAGCTTAATCACTATTTTTTTTTCGTAATCCGTCTCGACCCTTAGTTGTACTCAATAACGAAATCTTCCGTTATTTCACAAAATAAAGGTCTCGACGCTTTATTCATCAATAGCAGACAGCCTTATATTTTCTTAAGTAAGTCATACCAGAAATAAACGTTACTATTCTCGTCGCATGAAATAATGTTGAGCTAGGTCCTGAAGCAAGACAAACAATGTCTTGAGAACACTCCAAATGCTTGTTAAAGTGAAGTTCTGCTTCCAATATGACGTCAAAAAGGTTCTCTCTTCTTTCGATGCTAATTTTTTTATTTTCAACAGAAATGCCAGCTGAGTTTGCAGAAACCACTGTCAAATTCACAACTGGATAAACGCCAGTAACTCGGCATGTTATGACGTGGAATGCCGTTTCAGAAACGATGAAAGCACATTTTGATGAATTCCAAACGCATCCGTCTGCAACTACTGCGAGGGGAATTGGAAGAACTGTGTTAGGAGAAATAAAATAAGCCATGTATTATAAGTTTGAACCAGCGATCTTGACTCGAAATCAAACTGTGTTATCTGTTTAACGTATCAAGAATGATTATTTGTTTTTTTTTCTTCAAAATTATACATCGAACTGTTTCCGGCTTTCGACGCCGTTAAGCTCCAGACATTTCAAAAGATCCTGAAAATATCAGTGCACGTCGTTTGAAATAATTATCGACATGGAAACATTATTTCATGCATTATTCTGTAACTATAAAACAACAATTCTCATATTGGTGATCGATTAATTTAATTGACATTTCCTCAAACAGCAGTTATACGCTTCACGTCGTTTAGAATCAACTTCAAATAGGCCTACGCGAAAATTCCAATGACATTATCTACATGCTTGACACCTATGTTTTTTTCTTCTCTTGCTATTTATTTGCTGTCATGGATGCAAATTATATTGCTACATATTGGTTTTAAAGTGGTACTCGACAGTTCTCACATTGAACGTTTAATGAACTCACCTGAAACGATAACCTTTGTGGTCTTGGAATAATATGTTTCCCCATCAGTATATACACAGGTATATGTTCCTTCATCGTGAATCGTCACATCTGGGAAAGTCATAGTCCCATCTATGGAAAACTTGATAAATGATTTAACTCTCTGATTTTGCCGCATCTGTCCATCAGATAAATACATTAACATTTTGGAGCTAGTAATGTCGCCAACTTTCCAGAGAAGAGCCATTGCTTCCATGTCATGAACACATTTAATTTCCAACCGTGTATGTACGGCAGCAATTTTTACCATTGCTTCCATTTCATGCCAAACCATTTCAGTTGGATTACTGATATCTATGACCACGGTGCTTTCCGTACTCTTGAAACCTAACGCTGGACCACTTGCTGAACAGCTAACCGCTGTTAATGGCTTTTGTAAATGGTTAGTTATATTTAACACAGAATATGAAGAATACGTGAATCCTCCACTGGATGTACTGAATCCATCGATTTCCATTTCTTGTTGACGAGGACTGAACTCCCACGAAAGTGTTACGGCTGGTCTAACATTACTGTAACTGCAATTTATTGTATCTGCTTCTAAGGAGTTTACAAGACAGAGGCTGGTGTTAGGACAAGCACTAACACTGGGATGGAGTTGACCAGTATTAACTGTGAAAGAGAGCACGATTTTAATTGTTTTAATAGCAGGAATAGTTAGTGTCTACAAACGAGAAGTGGTCACGCGTGTGTGGGGGGGGGCAGTCTGTGTGTGAGAGGGTGGGGAAGGGGAGGGGAAAAGGAAGGAAGGGAGGGTAAGGGTGCATGGGACACTAATCTGCGAGCTTTATGTCTGTCCCTGAACCCAATTAACTGGTTTTTAACTGTGTTTAACTGGGTCTTACTGGGTTCCAACTGGACTATCCTGTGCATGAGCTAGGTTCAACTGGGTTTACACAATGTTCAACTGGGTTTGTTCAGGCCCAACTGAATTTGAACTATGTTTGAACTGATCCAGTTGGGCTTCAACTAGGTTTCACTGGTTTTTGCACTATCCCAACTGGGTTTGAATTATGTTGACTGGTGAACTTCCCCAGTTGGGGTTGAACTAGGTTTCATTGGTTTTGCACTGGCCCAACTGGGTTTGGACTATTGGCTGGTGAACTGACCCAGCTGGGGTTTAACTAGGTTTCACTGGTTTGCACAAGCCCAACCGGGTTTGAACTATGTTTACTGGTGAACTTGCTCTGTTGGGGTTGAACTAGGTTTCACACTGGCCCAACTGGGTCTGGACTATGTTGACTGCTTTTATTTTAGGCGTATTAATCGAGAATATTATAGTGTAAGTTCGTAAGCATTAACCGTATCGTAATATATTGAAAATGCTAAATTAGCCAACGTATGAGGGGTGTAAAATAAGTATTTGTCATATTTATCACAGTTATGATTAAACGATTAAACTTTTGTACCACAATGTTTAAATATATGAAAAATATACTATTAAATAAATTTGAAAAAAATTATGTTATACTTTGTTCGGCGATATTTGAACAATTGGTAGGCAAAATGCCCTCCTAGTGCAAAATGGTACGATCCGCCTAAATTTGAACTTTGACATTTGTCTTGCGTTAGCGCTAAATTTATCAATTCCGAAACCGCGGCTAAGTTCCCTCCTTTGTGATCTTGCAGTATCTTTATATTATTGACACATACTTGTAACGTTATAATTGATTGTAAACGTGCTCTTTATCATAAATATTTGAATTGAACAGAAACTTTATATATAGTGGCCTAGGACTATAGTATAGGCTAGGCCTTACACACCGGTTCCCTACTAGGTATACTACATGGTACATATACTAACGTTAGACATATCCTAACGTTATAGTTGCCTAGCTTATAGGGGCCTAACCTAGTTATACTCAAGTTAACACCTATATTTAGCCGCGTGATTTTAGGAAAGCTATCGTCAACTAGCAAACATAATGGCAATTTCATAAGGTGTCACAAACAATGGAGGCTCACAGATATTCCAAAATTTACGCAATTGCCTTGATTGTTGTTTCAAACATGAAGTGTCCTATTGGCATAATAACATACTTTGCGAAAGTCATTAGTGAAGTATACAGCATACACGTATATGCTAAAAAATGTGAGGATGCCCTACACTGAACATTATACGATCAATCTAATTTCAAGTGAGGCTTCATTTTTACAGTGTAAGATGGTCAGCTCTTACATAAAGTTTTGTTTTGTACCATAGTTTTAATTGTTTATTAGTGCACTGTACAGTGCTCACTGTACAGAGGGCTATACATTTGGACAGTATATTTGTATGTTGTCTTGTGACAGCAAAAGGGTGGTTAACACCTCTCTTTCTCTCTTCTGGGTTGCTAGGCAACTATCTTGTTCTTCCTGGAAATTAGCCCTCACAGGAAATGGGGTCTGTGTGTATACATTTTAGGAACAAATGAGTTTTGTGAGGGTATAGGGATTTAGGCAGTTGGCTATGAGTATCTGAGCAAGGCAGTTGTAAAAGAAGAGAAAGATAGTTTTAATGGCTGGATAGTTTGTTTTAAACCTTAATTTACATAGTTCAAGTTACTGTAGACCTTATTATTTTATGGAAGTTGTGATATTCAACTGACAGTCTGGGACACTATTTTATTATAAAGGATATTATTTTACAATAAGGATATTCCGGGACACCATCACTTATAAAGGACATTATTTTACTACAAAGGATATTGAAATTATTTTACTGAAAGGATACCCTGGAACACTATTTCATATAAATTAAAGGATACTATTTTGTTGGGATCGGACATTCATAATACCATTTATTGGGTTCAACTATACTGATGTCGTAGAATATCTGATGTCGTGGAAGATCTGAGGTCGTAGAATACTTGATGTCACCAGCAGGCCAACTCACCAGAACAGACTTTTAAATTAAGTGTATTTCCTTATATTTTGGGTGCGCACCTCACGACTGTAAGTTGTTTCATTTAATCCTTTGACTGGGCCCAGATCAGCTGTACATTGTTTGTAATTCATAATTAAAATTTATTTTTATCCAATCAAGTGGGGTTCTCCATTCTTATGTGTCTTGCTCTGTGTTTGGTCATCACACCAAACCCAGAGTTCTCTGATAAAGAACAAACATTCATTTTCAGTGGCTAACACCCTTGCATACCGAATAGATCTACTGTAAAAAATAAAAACTTTATAGTGTGGTGTTATATTGTGTAGATAACACCAGTTGATAATCCCAGTTCAAACTATTTAAAAATATAAGCGATAAGACATAGTTCACCCAGTTTAACCCAGTAAAACAAAGTTCACCTAGTAACACATAGTTGGACCCAGGAAAACATAGTTGAACCAGTTGGACCCAGTAAAAACATAGTTGAACCAGTTGGACCCAGTAAAACATAGTTGAACCAGTTGGACCCAGTAAAACATAGTTGAACCAGTTGGGAACCCCAGTAAAACATAGTTGAACCAGTTGGGAACCCTAGTAAAACATAGTTGAACCAGTTGGACCCAGTAAAACATAGTTGAACCAGTTGGGAACCCCAGTTCACCTATTTCAACCTAGTTCAAATTTGGGCCAACTTCCATATAGAAAATTCCAGTTGAACCCAGTTCAAAAGTTCAACTGGAATTTCCACCAGGGATATATTATGTTTCAGAATGTTTTCCTGTATATTTAGAAAGCAGTTGATTATGTAATATCTTAAATTATGCACAAACAACATGTTCTTTATAGTTACAAGGAAAGGATGTTTCAGAACTTTTTCGTCTGTGTATGAACACAAGCACTATGTAGCAATATAATATGTTGACCCATAACATAATTGTGTATAGAAAGATAAAATGTTGTTAAGTTACAGTAAAGTCGTCTTTTGTGCAGGAACACCAGATTTATATAGGGTTACCAAAATATAATAACTGTTGAACAATTATTTGGCAGAGATTACGTTCCCCTTTTCCTGTAATAGTTGCATTACTAAAATTGAAGCGACAGCGGGAGTAGCAGGAAGGGTATTAACGCTATTATAAATTTCCTAGCTAACACTTACAGTTAATCCTACGAACTCGTTTATACTTTTCTGTGTTTATTATTA
Organism: Apostichopus japonicus; assembly: GCF_037975245.1. Lineage (NCBI taxonomy): Eukaryota > Metazoa > Echinodermata > Holothuroidea > Aspidochirotida > Stichopodidae > Apostichopus > Apostichopus japonicus. The sequence continues at coordinate 22,038,765 of NC_092575.1, read as the reverse complement.
TTAACCTAATCGATTTATGGGAGCAGTTGTGTGGGGGTTCAATGGGAACAAGCATGAACCTGTTACAAATGTTGAGACGACCAGCCTTTTGACTAAAAGATTTGTTTGAGAGATATACTATCAATTTGCATTGGACGAGCTAACCAAGAAAAAAGCACAGAGACAGAGAATCAATCACTTTTAACTGAACTTTGAAGATCGGAGGAATGTAATAATTATATACTTACATACTGTTACAACGTTAACTTCCAAATTCTTGAAAATTGTTCCACTGTCTACCAGAGTTACCGAAAACACACGATCATGTGCGCTGGAGACGTTTGCTATCATTAGTGTTCCATTTTGGAAAACATCATAACTCCCGTTGGTGTAGCCCACTCCTGATGTTGTATATTCACCATTCTCCTGTTGTTCCCTTCGAATGATTAAATTAGCTGAATCGGCGGGTGAGTCGTACCAGTACACTCCAAGAAAGTCAACTGGAAATGTACATGACACCGTAGCACCGTGCCCGAATTGTACATACTGTATGTTTTCACAGGTCCACGATAATGGCTCTGTAAGAATAAAAATGGTCCTTACTTCCTTTGGGTTTTGACATGTAGTGTAGACTACGACAACTATACAAAATGCAAGAAAATGCTTACAACAATACACTATTATACGAAATATTTGACGTAAGTTGAGTCAATTGAGACAGAACAGTAGATTTGTGTCCATGTTAATTTAATCAAATGAGAGACATTTAAAGACCAAAGCAATATCATTTATTTTCAAAAGAATAATTGATCTATCCAGGAAAATAGATTTTGACAGATTCGACGATTATTTTACAACTGCATTAATCTATTTGTTGGATCTTTATGGCATTTTGACCAATAAAAATATTCAAATAAATAGATAGCAATCGTTCCAAGCAAGGCATTTATGTGACAATATTTTAGTTGCCCCTGCTGGCTTTACATGAACCGTTTCATTTAGTGCCAAAACATTGCTTTCGCTAATTTAATGTATTAGGTATGGCAAAGCCAAATTTTCATTCCTATTTTAAGGGCCAGAGAATTTAATGTTAATGTTTGTATTGATATGCCTTTCATTACATCATACAGGATGTACTCTCTGTTAGTTTAGTGTGGGCTGGAGGGGGGGGGGGGGTAGCACACAGTTTGACAACGTCTGTTCTTGATAGGGGCTAAAGCGATTGGCTTCTCCTTCCCTTGGAGATATTTTTACTCCGATCAGGTAGTTTAGATTCAAAATGGTCTTATCATCTTCCTTCGTTTTAACTACATTTAGGTACTCAACGATTTGTGTGCGTGTACTATAAAATGGAAGCTGTTTGGCGAAGAAGTTGTAGGAGGGGAGAAGATACATGCCTCCATGCTCATAGTGTCTATGTCGTTGTATATGTTAATAATATCAAACCGTTAGAAACACATATTAGTACATGAGAGACAATATATTCTGCTATCTCATATTTCTATGTTGATCCAAACTGAGATTTGTGTTTTGAAATACGAAAATGTAGGTCCCATGATACGACACACGGAAATTTGGCTTAAAGTTCCAATCACTCAATCAAACTTAAAATCAAGCTTAAAATAGCTATTGAGGAAAACCGTCTGAGAAGCAGATCCAATTGTTATATAAAAACAAGAGTCCTATCAAGGTTAATTAGTGTCGTAATTTTTTGGGGGTATGCGGTTCATTCCCCATCTGTTTACGCCACTCAGGTTATTCAACTTAAATGCAGCTTTAGTCAACGCGCATTCCGAGGCGCTTACATTCCATGTGACAGATAATTGATGTAGTTGTATCAAAAACAGCCATTGTATTGCTTTAGTTATAAGTATACGAATATAAAGCGACCTGTGAACAATTGTCGTCTTGTTTCGCTTTCATGCAGATAGGTATAGAACAAAAACGTTATAATATGACAGATCAGTTGTTCACTTCCTGCTGCAAGATTGCTCAAAACATAGAAGTTGAGAAAGTACATGTAGTACACATATATGGTAACCTGCAGCATGTTGTTAGGCTAGCTTCACGCCGGTGCGGCAATCATTAGACAACTGGACGCCAACGACCGTGTAACCTTACTTGTGCATAGCACGGCTGCCCGGTCTGTTACCATGGCGTCACTTTGAGATGAGCTCAGTTTCTATCTATTCTGACCTTTGTAGGCGAGTGTAGTAAATTATTACTTGCAATTAAATGCAATAATTAAATAAATGTCATAAAAAACAGAAAGCATTTCTTAATGTCAACAAATGGGTAATTTCAAAACCATGTGCAGTTGCCAACAAATTTCTATGAACCAAGCACTGTCACGAATGCATGTACCCTATACAGTACAGGTGAAATGCTAATATTGTGTTTTTGTTTAATAATTGATTGCGTTTAAACATAGAGCCATGTTCCACGCCTTGCGTGTACTCGTAGTGTAAACGCAAATTTTGATGAGTGTAGCGTTTAGCCTATTACACTCTTATTTAAAACACTAATATTCGATGAGGCATGATACAGACAATCAATTATCATATCGTTTTAATGCTCTGGCTGCAATGCTCCGCACCTAACATTAGAAGGATATATCCTTCAGGGGATGTTGGAGAACTGGCTGAAATGAGGCAAGTCATTGGCCTAGGACGAAGTTGTGTTGCGCTTACCGGTACTCACACTCACTGCTTCCACTTCAAGAAGTGAAGACGCGGTTGGGGTGACAATGTGGTCTATAGCCAGGGGACGGGCCGAGGACCCCCCAACATTTACTAAAATTATTACACCTATATAGTATACGTGTGCATTGGACAGATCGACAAGTACGCATTGAAAAATGAGCAGATGCACGTTTCGGAGCCCAAGTTGGGAAATATTGGGGGGGGGGGCTTATCATGCATTTGACCCCTCAACTGTTTCATTGGGGGGCTGAGACACCCCAAGGCCCCCCCCGGTTCCGCCGCCACTGGCACTGGCCCGACTTGCGTTGGTATGTTTTCCATTCATCAACTTTCTCCCAGCTTATACTGTGGCTAATTCCCTTTCTTTTCAGATTCCATACGTACTTTCACAGTTCTACTTCTTTTGGGTACATTCCAAGCTTGAGAGGTTTATGTGGTTGTTGAATTGCTGCTTAAAGAGACCTCCTGAAATGGAGATGCGTGACTTAAATTATGTGTCCGATGTGACTTTGGCTTTGTATATATATATATATATATATATATATATATATTGATATATATATATATATATATATATATATTGATATATACATATATATATATATATATTGATATATATATATATATATATATATATATATATATATATATATATATATATATATATATATATATAGCCGACATATATAACGCTAACCTTCCTTACCGGTTTCGAACCTCTGGACATATAGTTTTAAACAACTGTGCACGCCTTCTTTAAGAACCCTTTCAACCATAATAATTATACATTATAACGAAAGTGAGTCCTTATCAAATATTTCCAGGAATTTGTGAACATGCTCATTTTCCCAGTTGTCTCGATAAGCTTATCGCGATAAGCTTCAATAACCTATCAGTTTCATTCTCTAACTGAACTGTTGTTACTTTTTTTTCAATTTCAATTTCAAATAAATACAAGGTAACATTATATGATATTTCAAAACTACTTAAACTCAACGCCAAACTTTAAAATTTACAATTCAGTAAAAGTAAAAGTAAAAGTAAGAACGTTGAGCTTATTAACAATTTGGACTCGCCATTAATTTTTATATATCATGTTAATTCAGAACAAAGTTTTTGCACATTAGAGACAGTCATCATATATTAACTTCGTTGATTTACCTGAATTGACTTGCAACGAAAATATACAAGCAGCGCCTATCAGTTTCATTCTCCAATTGTTATTAATCTGATATATATCAACTTCAATTTCAGTTTCAATTTCAAATTAATTTCTCATATGTTTGTGCAAGAGAAATACAATATAACATTATATGACATTTCAAAACTACCTGGAAAGATTTAAGACAAAGTTCTTTGATGTCAAACATATGGAACGAACGCGTGTTAGTATGTTCTAATCATATTCCTCCCGTTTTGTTCGAAAATACAAGGAAACTTAATTACTATTGCGAGGCTAGATTGATCATAATAACTGATCTCATCTTGAAGCAAGTTCTGTTACAACCTACGCTACCAGATCAAATGGAGACTAATCATTTTCTGGCTGTTTGCATTATCGTGGTTCTAACCATAGGCTGCCAATCAACAGGTAAGTTACTTTGCCACAGTGTGAAGTCGTTACAGTATGTAGTCGATACAAAATGTACCAAATCATAACCTAACTGTCTTGTATTGAAGAAACTAGACCACAATATGAATACAGTTTATGACTGGAAGGATTCTATAAAGATACCGCTTTCAAGAAAGAAAGTGGTTGTACTTATAATAATTGGACACATACTGAAGAAACGAATTGTTACATGTGCCCGGTGAATTTGAGCTCAATCGATTTTCTTCCTACAATTGTTATCCTAAGACTTCTGCACACGTTTTCAATGTTATGAATGTTAGAAAACGCATTAGCGACATTATTTCCAATGTCTGCTTGAGATGTATAACTAGTAAGGAAAACACTTCACAAGTGTATGCCAATACTTGTTGCCTTGCTTTAATTATTAGTATCAAATCATGGTCAATCGTTAACTTTGAAAATCACAACTTAAAAATCACAATTCAGTGGAAAGTAAAACATTGAGCCATATAATATGTGGACGCTACATTTATATTTTGATGTTACTTCAGAACAAAGTTGTTTCACATAACAGACAGTCAACTAATATTAACTTAGTAAATTTACCTGAATTGACTTGCAAGGAAAAGATACAAGCAGCGCAAATGATTCCTCTGGTGAAATGCATTGTAGAAATGTTCCAATAAACATAAACAGTCGTATAACCAACTGAAAAGGTAGGTGGTTGCGTCTTTACATAGGCTTAGCATATGTAACCCTGGACAATAACGAACGTACCATGTTGATAAAAATACAGCCATCCACTGGCAAAAATATAGTTTAAATTCAATGAGGTGTAACTCAATATGACTAAGTTAACAAAACAACTTTACATTACCTACCGTTTCCACACCAGTGACTTCAAAAGGCTCACCACTCCCTTATTCTTTTGTATTTTGTATGCCATTTACCACAACTCGCACGCTAGCTCCCACGCACCAATGCACTGATTTTGATATTCCAGGTAAAAGATAAAATTTCCTTGAAACAAACATCATGTGCTTTCAGGAGAGGTGTTTGACTTAACGCCTTTTGTTAAATTATCACGTAAACTTGTTATGGAGAGATCCGTGTACCTCATATTACAAATTCGAACGGCTGTGCACGGTGAATGTATATGCCTTTCAGGTAATGTTCCAAGCTGATGCTCTCCTAGAGTAAAAATTAAAAAATAGTTAGATCTGTCCCATAAAGTGCCAAGGTTGTTTATTTATGAAGACACCCCCCCCCCAACCCCTATCCCATTTCAACCAGACACAAGTAAAACGCAATTTAGATTCAACTTGCATGGAGTATACTAGAGGTTATGTTTTGTGGGGAAGTTACAATGGTGATTAAATATAAAAGGTTATGTGCAATGTGCAGGGAAGCGCATACCTTCCTCTTTACAGACCAGCTTGAAAACAGCCAATGCAGAAATTTTGCCTGAAGAAATTCAGGCATTTTAATTTGCAGCAATCATTGTCAATTTACACACTGGCAAATAACTGGCAATAATATCCATAAATACAGAAAACAGCTTGTTGTAACACTTCAAGTAAACTTCAAGTTAACTTTGAAAATAATAACATGCCCTTACAACTTTTATTAAGCTATCAGCTGTAGCAAGAGTGCTTCCATGAATTCATTGCAGTGTAGTTTATGCCTTCAGTAAGGTAATTTGAAAAAGAAATCTTTGGTTTACTTTTCCCAAGAATCTTATTCTAAATTGTCATCAATCTATCAAAGCATACTGGAAACTTGCATGGAAAAGAAATAAATAGATTTACGCCCTTATTGGAACTTTTGTCAACAGGGCAGTTTAGTAAAATATTAGAGAGCTAACTTAATTTCACACACAGTTTGAAAAACAGCTAATAGTCCTCCAAACAAAGAATGCATGGACTAGGGAACTATTCCTTGTTCCTAAGTTGCAAATGTTGGCACCAAGTCAAAAGCGACATTTGGACTTTCCAGTAGTACAAATTACCTCTCTTCATTTGAATCATAATTTGATGTTGAAGCCTTGAATTATTGAAAATAGTGGATACAACTGAGAAAAGGGCTAGTTGGAAGGCTGTGTTAAGGAACCAATAAATTTATCACTATATATTTGAATATATTTTTGAAATGCATTATGCAAATGGTCCAATACACATACAGTATAAAGCGTATTCAAGAATGAAATGTGGTAATAGCTCTAATGTAATGAAAATCACCTTGATGCTTACAGTCCGTTTACAAGTAGTGCTATGTATGAAGTCGTATAACCAACTGACAAGGAGGCATGCGTCTTTACAAATGTTAAGCACTGGTAACTCTGGACAATTGAACGTACCATGTTGATAACAATAGAACAACACAACATCAAGACTGGCAAAAAACAAACTATATAATGCTTTTAGTGTTAGTGCAATGCGGTGTAACTGAACTGAATATGACTAAGTTAACAGAAAAATTAACTTTACATATCATACTGTTTTTACACCATGCTTCACAAGGCTCTACACTCTTTAGAATAGACAGTGCGTGCGTACTGGTCGATTTCAGTTTTTAGAAGCACATGGGATGCTTGCGTTTATTTTGACTCTCATTCCGTTCATTACACACTCCAATATAGTTTGCCTTGAAACAAACATCAAGTGATTTCAGGAGAGGTGTTTGACTTAACGCGTTTTGGTAAATTATCACGAAAACTTGTTGGGGAGAGATTCGTGTACCTCATATGACATGAACGTACGGATTTGCACGATGAATGTATATGTTTTTCAGGTAACGTTCCAAACTGCTGCTCTCCTAGAGTAAAAATGAAAATAAAGTTAGGTACTATGTTAGCCAATGTAGATGTTCGGATACAATCTGTCCCTACAGTTGTTCATTGATGGGGACACACCCCCTCCCATCCCGCTTCAACCAGACTCAACAGACTTTTCAGTGCATGTGTTCAATGTCATGGGATGGAATATAGATGTACCGCTTCATATTAATCAAATATGAATATATTTTTTCAAGGTTTGTATGATAAAATTGAATAAACCTCCCCAAAGGACAAGCTGGTCCAGGACCTGTCTGTAAAGAGGAAGGTATGTGCTTCCCTGCACATTGCACAAAACCTTTTATGATGAGTCACCATTGTAACTTCCCCAGAAAACAATACCTCTAATATGCTCCATGCAAGTGGAATGTAAATTGCGTTTGTGTATCACCTTGGAGCTTTTTGTACTTAAGCAAGGGAAATCAGTTGTTTCCACGACTAAAATACATACTCCTACTAACTGGTTGACAGCACTTACATTTACCTGCAAACAAATCTTTAACGCTTTTGCCTTGGTAACGAACCTACCGTACTTTTTCTTAAATTTATGGGAAATTACGATACTTTATTAATCTCCTTGACACAACTAAAAGGCGGAGAAAGAAAGTGTGATGGCGGTAAGACAAACTGAGCTGTCTTTCGCCTCATTGCAATGATCTCTGCTTTATTGCTGCTGTTTTTGTTGAAAATACATTGAGCTGAACTGATTAAAGTCTCAATACGTGTTTGCCAAATTTAAAATTCGACCATTCCAGCTTACTGAACTAAAAGTTCAGTAAAAATGACGCCGTTTTATGCAACTTTCATATCAGTATTAAGAGTTATGTGTCATTAAGAAGTTTGAGCTGAATAAAATTCGCCAGATTTATTAACTAGTCAGTAGATTCTACAAACTCCAATCAAAATTTGCAAGCCCCGCCTAACCGATCATGCGCCAATCAAATCCCTCTTTTTTGTTTACGACCGTTAGGCCTAGACTAACTTTTACTTTCGTGGCTAGCCTGAATTAAGTCCTGCTCTTGTATCTTTCTCTCAGTGTTACCGATGTAGCTTGCAAAATTGTGACATTTCCTTCCATCGCAATGAATAAACAGGTGTTTTCAGATGTTCCTCCGTGGAATTGTAAAAAGTGGATGATACGTGTGTAGGACTTCGTTAATATCTTCATCGGGCCGCATGTGAAGACTAATTTGTTACATTTGTTTATTGAACATGCATATATGGGCGTTCGCAGTGATTTTACGGTAAATCGTTCGAGTCATAAGAGCAAAATAAAATAAATGTCTTTCTTAGATTGCGACAACATTTCTCTAATAAACCCATCTGGTCAGAGTGCATTTATAATAAGAAACATTGAATCTACTTCGTAAGTTTGTTTTTCGAAATTCTTCAGCAAACACCTATTGAGACTTTAACATACATCACTGATTGCTGATTAATATATATAATGTTGGAACAACCAATGCGGATTTCTTCATCTGCTTGCAGAAGCACGAGAGGTTAAACCCGAAAAAGTCGAGAAACACATCTGGGATAAGGCAGAACTAGGTTGCGATGCCACCGACATTAATAGTGCTCTATGGCAGAAGCATGATGATCATTCAGCTGGTGTGCTATTTACAGGCCTACGGTCGGTCAGGAGCCGTGATCTGGATAACATAGTAATCTCATCAAACAACTATTCCATCATAATATATCCTGTAAGAATTGTTGACGAAGGCGTGTACAGTTGTTCAGAACTCGGGAATGTCCTAGCAGTTTACAACTTTACAGTGAAAGGTACCGAAACTTTACCATTGCTGTGCCCACATCCATTGAGTCAAATGCTTCGTAAATGATCAATATATATATATATATATATATATATATATATATATATATATATATATATATATATATATATATATATATGCTAACCGAGTTGGTTAGCATCATGTTTGATCTCTAGAGTAAGGCAAAATATGTCACCAAAACAGAACTAGTATTGTTCGATACAGGTGGCAAACGCCTACAGTGGAATTACGACCTTCCTTACCGGTTTCGAACCTCTGGACATACAATCAGCGTCTTTGACCTAGTTGGTTAGGGTGTCCGCGTACAAAGCGGGGGGCCCGGATTCGAATCCCGGTGGAGGCTGGAAGTTTTTTCACTGTTCTTTATTTTCTAACTCATTACGATTATCAATTATATATATATATATATATATATATATATATATATATATATATATATATATATATATATATATACTATGGACTACTCGACCCTTACATCTTCAGTAAACCATGTAATCCCTCCGTCCTAAGCCCTTGTTTTTGAGAAGATGTTATTAACAATGGTGTTTCTGGTACTTTAGTTGTATTCATTTGCACTAACAGTCTTTCTGAGGAAGGTCCCAGAGGGAACCGAAATTTACATATAATAAATATGTAGAAGTTTTTTCCCTGTTCTAAATTTTCATGTAACCGTTCAAGAACTTTCAGAATTTACGAACGTTCCAGAGAATGAGTTCATGGCCGGTACATACAACTTCAACAAAAAACAACTGAAAAATTTATTATTGTTCGTCCATCTGTCGACTTCGCTAATATCACATGCATTGGGAACGGACATGAGAGTCTTGAATATTCAGTAACAGTCTCCCTTACTATCGATGGTAAGTACATGTCGTTGAAAAAACATCATTCAGTTTCAGCCTTTAAGTTTAAGTTAAGTCAACTTTGTTTTTACTAAAATAAACCAAGGCATGTTTGAGAAGCGAAATTTATCATATAATACCAGTAGTGGAGTATCACCAAAATCACAATGACATTGCAACTGTACGCTCTGTTCTGCAAAAGAAACGTAAATCGAATAAAAGATGTATATATAACTAATGACGGAGAAACAAATATTGGCATTTTGATTGTACACACAGAATCACGTGGTTTGCTAGCTATTGCAACGTTCTTGGCGGGTTTCCTCACTCTGATGACAATTATTCCTCTCAGCGTAATTTACTACTTCAGGCTTTGGCGAAATAGAGGTGAGAAATCCTAGCTCTTTTGATTCAGAAATTATGCAGACAGTAAATAGAAGGGTCGACGAGGGTTCCTCTGCTTTCTTTATTTTAGAAAGTTTTTTAATGTAATATATAGAGGAGTAACGCTTACAACGGCCAGTTGATGTCTATAATTTTACTTTATCTATCCATAAGCTTAGGAACAGGGAACGGAAGAACCCCTCCTCCACTGTTCAATGTGGAGGCAGGAGTATGTTTCTATTTACTTTCCGGTGTTTGTTCTAGTTGATATTAGTGTGTTACTTTCTGGCATATTACAAACAACGATCACTCCTTTACATATTCTACACATCTCGTTGTACTTATCATTGTATGCATAAGACTACAAAATACAAAGCTCTGTACCTCTGTCTTCTTTCACAGCAACAGATCATTCAAAACATCTGTAAGTTAGTTTCTTCTCATTTCTTGTTCTGTACTCGTTTTGCAAACGTTTAAACGCGATATTTGGCTGCACATTGATGAAGTTAACAATTCTTCTACATAAAACTGATTGTTATTGATTTGATTTTGTTAAATTATCAGGCAAAGTGAATCATGTGTCTATGCTTTGCCTAGGAAGAAGAAACATTTTCAGCTAGAGAAGGTAACTAACGATTCACTCAGTTATAATTGTCAAGTACTCCCAACTTTTTGTTCTGAGACACGTATTCTTTCCTCAAAGAACATAACGTTGATTTCAATATAAAAGTGTTTCGTTGAGTTCTTCATTACTTTGTGTTAGTTTACCGAAAATTTACTTTTAAATTCAGTATATTTTTAAACTGGATTGAGAATAAACATAACTTTCTTTGCGTGTTTTCTTTTACAAAACGTGACTATACTTTCCTTACAAGGAAAGTATCACCAACTAATTTGAACAATTATCAAGCATTTTAGGCAAAATAATGAAAATGGCTTTATTTTACAGTTGCACCGCTAGATAACTAAAAGTAGATCACCTTGTTGGGATCAGATAAACATTACAGAACGTGAGACATAATACAATTTTGATTCGCCTGGCCGAAAATTTTGACAATCAATATAATGTTATAACGTTTACACTTTTAGATAGTATCACGTTCTTCGGACCATTGAGTCAACATCGGCTATATTCGGTGATCTTTCGTTTAATTGTTTTATATTTCTTATATTAGATCCGTTTGCTTTACTCCCCTAACGTTGGAACTTCATTTAGTAACCTTGTTAATATAATAAATTCCCTTTTCTCAGATGATGGTCTTTCACTTCTATTTCACTTGTCTTATTTTATTCTGATAATAACATTAGAAATGCTTTTAAGGTGTATTGATAGCTACATTACGTATAGGGGGACTGTTGCTTGACTAGGTATATGGTAATATATGAGATATTCTCTCTCCTGAAATGTAATGATACGAATAAGAATTGTATGTATTTCGCAATGTCTTCGAATCATTCTGATATTGACTTTCAACAGATACGATAGTCAGAGACGAAGAAGACGTTGGCGATGTACTCATCAATAGGTACATTGTTTCTGTGTTATACAGCAAAAGAGTAATGGACCAACATATACAGCATGGTGTAATATCTACTAATAACTCAATGTTTTCAAAGAACATTTTGAATTGAATTATGTAAATTTCTTCCTGATATTTGACAAAGTACCGTATGTCTCTTGACATTAAAAATTAGTTCTGACATTAAAAATTGTTTCTGTGTTATACAGCAAAAGAGTAACGGACTAACATATATAGCATGGTGTAATATCTACTAATAACTCAATGTTTTCAAAGAACATTTTGAATTGAATTATGTAAATTTCTTCCTGATATTTGTCAAAGTACCGTATGTCTCTTGACATTAAAAATTAGTTCTGACATTAAAAATTGTTTCTGTGTTATACAGAAAAAGAGTAACGGACTAACATATATAGCATGGTGTAATATCTACTAATAACTCAATGTTTTCAAAGAACATTTTGAATTGAATTATGTAAATTTCTTCGTGATAAAGTACCGTATGTCTCTTGACATTAAAAATGAGTTCACCTTTTGCCGATAAATTACAGATTTTATGCCAGCGGTTGTCATACTGATATGAAAGGTAATAAGGCGGTTGAACATTGATGATCGAACCAAATGTGTTAAAAACTCGCGTATTAAGATTCACTTTATTGAAAAATTCTGGAAAAGTACCTCTGTTTGATCAATGTAATCTTATTTTGAATAAAAATAAGAAGAAGAACTATATTTTGTAATAATCATCTCAACGAATGTGAATACGATGCGACAAAACCAATTTTTAACTAGCTTTTCGTTTCATCCCTTTTTACGGTTACTTCAACCAATGTTGGAAACTCTGTGTCTACCTTATTTTGATAAAACACTACAATGACGCAGCTATTTTGGAGAAAATAAGCACCAAGCACCTTACGACCGGAAGATAAAAACTCCGTATGGGTGAGTTTTACGGAAAGAAAACTTATATCGAAAATATTGCTTCACTTTCCACGAGGTTGAGTCAAGTATTGACAAATGCACTGTTTCGAACTGTGGGAAAATTTGTATTTTCTTCAAAACCTGTTTACCGAGAAACATATCTCCACTACTAAATGCGATTCTATTTGGTCTACATCTCAAATATTAAACTAAAATATTCCATCAATCATCTTTCTTTCTGCCATTTTATGGATGCTCTTCTTATTGGTGAACACCCAATTATTCAATCATTTAAAGCAACACATGTAGGAAAAACGTTTTTTCCAATTTCCTGAATTATTTCGTTGGTATCCGTTGTGCGTAATTGGTAAGCTCTTCTTATTCAAACCAACGGCCCCGTTTATTTGATTGAATACTTAGAAGACGAAACTATGGAAAAAATCAACGCCAAACTTCTTCAAGTTACGAACGAAAGATAAAGACGCCCTACTTTATCAAAGAAAGTAATCAAGAAGGTATACAGCATATCTTTTTAAACATGTGTATCTCATAGCATATTTAATACACAGTACAGTTATTATATTATTGTTGACCAATCTATTTATGTATTTTAATACATTAAAATAATGTATGATATAATAAGCTTCTTCTAAAAATAAACAGTCTATTGAAAACATATATTGTACACAGCGTAATTTACGTCCTCTATTGACATCGTGATTTAACGGAACGGAATAATCTTTAAACAAATCGAACCATTTGCAGACCTTATATGCCTTTTTCTTTATTTATTCACTTATTTATTCATTTCGTTTAGTTTGTTAGTTTAGTAGATGTGTGCCTTATTCTATATTGATTTATGAAAGCGATATGAAATATATCTAAGAATCAAATGAAACGTAGTTATAAATAAAAATAAATAAAATAAAAACAATAGCATTATTTATTTATCATTATTACTGAAACAATTCGTTACTTTGATCGATTAAAGGGTTTAATAGTTATATAAGCTTTCGCTTTTAATTGAATGATATATTTATGTTATTTCCATCAAACCTTAGCCTCGATAAACCAGTTTTGTCTAAAGGAATAATGTATTTGAAGGATGCCAAGGTAAATTTAATAATGATAACAATGTGGTGCTGAATATTCTTCCTTCACAGAGGAGTATTCTGCTATTGACGATGAAATGTTTGATTTGGAAACAATCAAAGATAACCAAATTCGTTTCATATCCCGACTTTCGAAGGGACATATATCTGATAGATGGCTTGTGGCGTTTTCCGCAAAGCTAGATACCATGAAATATGTGTTCATCTGCCAGGCTGCAAGTGAGTAATTACCTTTGTTATATATATAATACTGAGTCTGGTAAGTTGGCTACGTAAACGGGTGTTTAAAACCCACATTTACAGGCCTCGTGGGACTGTACCAATAGCGTTTATTTAAAATCTAATCGATTTGAAAATAAGACATGATAGTGAACAGGACATGTTAATAAACACGCCAAGCGAGTTCAGGCACAAAAAATATCCACAAACCATAACGTTTAACCTTATCACGGTAATTACAAATAACAAGTGAAATCATCTCTGATATATGAGAAGAGATTCCACAAATTTGTATACATTACGCTATCTTTTTAAAAATTCGTTAAGACGTTTAAAGTCTTTTGGGCTCCTTTCATCTACTGATCCACGACAAGTGCAAAGGCCAACACATTGCAAAGGAATCAACGTGGTGTCAGTGTCGGAAGATGGGGCACCCCCCCCCCAAAAAAAACCTCCCATCATCAGTCGGGCAAAAGGGTCAGTCGGAGATTCTTTACATTCAGTCGAGAAGAATATGTAGGATAAAGCAGCACATGTAGGAAAAACGTTTGTTCCAATTTCCTGAATTATTTCGTTGGTATCTTTTGTGCATAATTGGTAAGCTGTTGGAACTTTAATTATGCTGGAATTATACCGTCTCTACCGTTTCTTGATATGCTAGAATCGAAAACAGATACTCAGCAACACGAATGGGATGTATTTGCGAAGGAGTTCACTAAAATACCAGCGTCACCCACATCTTGAAATGCCTTGGATCTTGTTATCTGAACGGTTAGTTTATATATTATTCGTTATGTATCACATGATATGACTTTGTTGTTTTCTCTATAATAACTTTGCCATTGTCTGGAATATATCATCATTTGGGTAAAGAGCAGTTTTTAAAAATGGATTGACTATTCCGCTGTACAACAGTATGTGTTAAAAAAAATACAATTTGAAATGCATCTGAGAATATTATTATTTACTTTGTGATAATTTATTTTTATTTTGCCATTACATTGTTTAAATTTAAATTGTCAAGAGAAGTAAGGAACAGATATAAAAAAGAATGGCGATTGTCGTGAAATTATATTGTATTACATGCTCTTGCAACATCACACTCAGTCTGGTAAATGTATGCGAAGAGCGCACTTATAATCCTGGTATATCATTCTACTTAGTTCGTTTTTCCATAGTTTTATAGGTTTAAAACTTGTATGTTACATAGACGTATTTTTTTTAAGGAAGCTGTAATACAACGAGCATCCCAAGTTTAGGGGGAAAGAAAAACTCCCAAAATAACTGATCGAAAGTGAAATGGCATTTTGCATTTTGAATTGTTCTTTTACTATACGACATTGTGTTTCTTTACCATGTAGATCAGGTTTACATTATTCAAACATACTCTAAGATGGAGACGTTACAAGATCATGTGACGCTGTCTGCTTATGAACTACAAAAACGTCTAACAGATGATATGGTAACACTTGTGAAGGAACTGCTACAATATTTACTTCAAACTGCTTCAGGGATGGCGTTTATATTATCACAAGGGGTAAGTTGTCATTGTTTCTAAGCTCATTTGAACTCTTTCTAAGATTTTGTTCGTTCAACATAATTTTTTGTACCGGATTTGTTCATATCATTATACTTGAATTCGATGTCCGATGTTATAGGCCTACCTCGGTTAAAGATTCGTTACACGATCGTAGAGGGATCGGACTGCAAGATTAACTTACTACGGAATGTATTTTTACTTATTTCTGAGTAAGACATGTATACGGAGAGGCCATATAAAGGACCACAGCTTGACCACACACATTGTCAAGTTTTGACACAGTCCCTTTATGTGAGGAATTTCAACTACAAATGTCAATGTACGATTCTGCATAACAGAACTTAATCGGTTCTCTTAGCGAAAAGCTTAAAGATTCGGTTAAAGATTCGTTATTCGATCGTAGAGGAATCAGACTGCAAGATTAAATTACTACGGAATGTGTCTGTACTGATTTATGAGTAAGACATGCGTATTGAGCAGCCATGGAGATCACACACATGGTCAAGTTTTGATACAGTCACTTTAAGTGAGGAATTCTAACCACACATGTCGATATGTGATTCTGTACAACATAACTTAATCTGTTCTTTTAGCGAAAAAGTTGAGTTTTATATGTTCACCTGTAAGAATGTGCAGGAATAATGTAGTTCGACAAACATAGTCATGAGTTTAGTTCGCGATTAGGGACGTTTACAGTCATGGTTTATTATTTAGGCCTAGTTTGGACAGAAATTGTTCCTTTGAAACTTGGCAAATTCTAATTAGGGAGGTTTGCGCATGCAGATCCAGGTTTATTTGTGCATAGAAAAATTGTCAACACCTGTGACGTCACAAGTCTGCGTCAACCTAATAGGACTATACTTCCTTATACAAATTAGCTTTCACCATTTAATAGTATTTCTTCCATTTTCTATTCTAGTTTTCTCATCCATCTCTATCCATTGCAAATATACTACTAACGAATGACAAAAATTGCAAGTTATTTGATTTTTGTCTGAGGAAAGATGCTTTATGTTTCTTGGAATCCATAAAGACGAAGGTATTTATCATGAAGTTCATATTTATCTGCCGAATGAATGAGTTTTTAGTATGTAGTGCCCATATATATAAGGTCCATACGTTTCTAGATCTTATTAATGTGGACATTACAGATCTTGACATAAATTTATTATTATTTTAGGGAAATAAAAGGTACGGTGTCATAACAATATTTCACCTAATTTAAAGTTCCAAGAATGAGCAATTAACTGTTTGTTGTCTGAAATGTCCCTATAACCATTTTCAACCTTAATTCTTTAATTTAGAGGTAAAGTCGCCTATAGGCATATCTGCGTTTTAACTGTGGTGGTATATCTGAATTAAGCGCTCATGTTTCTGTCCAGAAAAAAAAACATTTTTTCAAGATTCCAAGCCGCGCTTCATTCATCCTTTTATCAAAATTATGGTGAAAAGTTTGTGCTGAACCATGTTTAATAACCAGAGAAAAGGGCAATTATAGAGAAAGTTCGCCCCGACATTGTAATGAAACGTTTTGAGAATCCTAGCAAGATAATAATGCGTAGCTTAACCTGTTGTTTATGTTTTGTGTTTTCTTGAAGTCTGTATATACATCCGTTTATGAACGAAGTGAATTTCAGGGTCTAGAGGAATACACGACCGCTACTGACGTTTGGCTAACAGCATATGCAATCTGGCAAATATTTTCACAAGGTAACGAAGCAGACACTTTCTTTGAAGATATTTAATTGTTAAGGATGACTGTGATAATTTGGTACTAATGTCAAATGAAATATTTCTCATCCGAACAGTTAATACATATATGAATGGTTTGTTTCCGACAAGAATTTAGATATTCATACATTATATCAGTAATGCTGCCGGTAAGGACATGTTCCTTAAATAAATAAATTAAGTTGAGTTAGGGTATTATATAATAAACACTTTCACTCAACTTAATGTATTTGTACTACAGTTAGTAGTATTTAGATATGTATTTACTGGCTATAGCCACATTACATGGTTAATACTATGTCTCCTTACACAGGCGCTCTACCTATAGCTTATGGAAGTGATCATGATGACGTCAGTGATGTCTTCCCAAAGCCAGAGTTGTGTCCACAAATTATGTAAGTACAGTTTACTTGAGTATTAACGCTACAAAGATGTAAACTTTGCAAATTGCAGTTACAGGTGCTCCGAAAGCTTAATGTAACTTTATATATCTGCCAATATCTTGAGAATTAAACTTGGAGTACTTATGACCGAATTCACATGAATGGGTCATGATTATAACAAAGAAGCGCAAACAATGTTTACATTTTTCTAAGAAAAGGGGTTTGTCAGGCAGTATATTTATTTTGATATCTCAAAATCATTTATTTTTTCAGCTACATTGCGATGGCACGCTGTTGGTCGTTACCCAAATCAAATCGTCCTGACATAGAAGAGCTTTCCTCAAAATTGACTAAGCACGCTATAGGTCCTCATTTAACCGATGATGGACTCAAACAATGGGTTGAATGTATTTGTATCAGTCTTTAATTACATAGCGTTAGGTCATTTATGTACAAAGTCAACCGCACATGATGCTTCTCATTATATACACACAGATACAGATATTTGCCCTTTTGGAATTGGTGAACATTAAGGTAGCATACGCCCATTAATAGCCCCATTGACTGACACACTGAATCACAAAGTAATGTGGTTTCTAAGTCTAGATAAAAGTTATCACTAGCTAAACGCTGCCCATCACTGGATAGCTGACAAGTTGGCATTTAAAAGCACTATCAATATCCGTATCATGAACATGTAGTTGTTTTTGCTACCAGAGCCTGAAATTTTCGTGACTTGTAAACAAACCTCTCCACTCAGTAGTTAACCATTTTCGTACGCTACTCCTGGAAGGCGTAAACGGGTCTAAAGGTGCCTCAATGGACCTAATTTTTGCACCACATGTACTTCCATCCATGTTCTTTATTATTCAAGCCACAAAACACCAGATCCTGATTGATAACGTATCAAAAAGATGTTTTGCTACTGCATTTTGGCAATTTTCCTGAAGGAGAACATCCGGGCGGATTGATATAGACTATAATAGGAGTATGCCACCTTAGACAGACATTGGTAACTTGCTTGCACAGATTTGTAACAGCATCATCACCATTGTTTTTCTTCCTTTTCAGTCCTTAAGAGTTTTTTGTTCTCGAATTAGTTGAAAATATGACATATATAAATATATGTGTATTATATCATGCGTGGCTTTGTGAGACAGTTCATAGAGTTATAAAGTAACAAACAAAATGAACACTTCTTGGCCCATACGTTCAAAGTGTGTTGATTTCTAAACTAATTGTCCACCATTTCGATTTATAGTACAGATATGGAATGATATGGGTCAGTAATAATATTTAACGTGTGTAGGGCAGAAGCTTAAACGACAAACACTGTGAACTTAGTTTTCTCAGCATTACGCTATGCCTTGCCTGCATTCCTGATTGGTGAAAAATGGTATGCCAATTGTGTCGCGTAACCGGTTGACATCTTTCGCGGATCGGGTTTATTAAGAATCCCTGATCTCCGGTGACATATGGAACTTGTTGTAAACTGTGCATACCTACAACTGTCAACTCTTTCCCTGAAACGGCAAATCTTCAGACATCTTAATACCAGTACTAGTAAGCTAATATTTAACTAATATAGATGTGCGGAAGTTCGAAGGTACCAGGATAGATAGAGAAAACAAGATGCAGATACGATTTTTAGGTTCCGTAATATTTATTCAGTGATTGTCCAGTTACATATATGTATACGTCCGATGTTTGGCGAACATGGCGAACATGTTAGGATGCATCGCTGTTTAAGGTATCTTCAGAGGAAGCTATGTTTAAGTTCTGGTGGAACAATTAAAGCGGAGAGAAATATCAAATATGACGAATTTTAACAACCATGAACTTGGAAGAAACTGGCAAACTATGTAATTAATTCAATTAAAGTATAGATATATCCTTCTTTCTCCTCAGTTTTTTCTCTGCTTTCAATGCAAATGCTACAATATTGTAAATATTTCATGCGTGTATATTTATAGAGCAAGAAGCTGAATAATATTTTCATTTGTACCGCTTAGTTTAATGTTTGTAATGACCGCCTTATGTCACATTCATAGGACGGTAGACAACCATTGGCTGGGGTACCGGAGGCTAAGAGAGAACTAATGTGTATGCAGCTGCAGTATTTTTAAATTTTGTATTCCTCCGTTCTCACCTTCCTTCGTTTACTTGCATTTTTTAGCAAATCATTCGGGGGAGGGGGTACGTTTGTTCAATGTTTGTTCAATGTTGGAATAATGTTCAAATTGGTTTCAGTATTGTGTTTCGACACAATATTTAAATCATATTTACGTCCGAGAATTTTTCAAGGAGACTGCTACAAAGATTGATGTTCCACACAAGTTTCGTGTCGTTTTATTATTGATCATACATATTAGTGACAGAAGTGCAAGGGTAAATAACATAAAGTATAACTTCTATTGGAAAGGAGGAGTACAAATAAACCGGTGTGGGCTTTTAGTACTGTACCCTACATGTAAGCTAGCAGAAAGTAAGGAAGTAAATATAGTCGAAGCAACACAAATCCCATAGACCCTCTTCTGTCACGCCGTGCAGTTCATTGTACAATTCAGGAACACAGTGCATATCAATGTGCCACCAAATCATATATAAATGAATAAATTACACTTTATACATGACCATTAATATCGACCATTATTATCAATTAATTCAAATATCGATTAATTAAATTACAAATTTATACATGACCATTAATAGGTATGGTACACGTATAATATACCAACATTCCCACTACGTTTGCACAAACTAATAACGCCTCCAAAACAAAACTTTTAAAAGAAACTAGGAATCGTTTCGTGAGGTAATTTAGAGCTATCGTTTCTTAAAATAAATTATTTTAGAGTTACATATTAGCTCGGTTGACTATATCATTCATTACATCGGCTGATGCTTGATACGGAAAAAAAAATTGAAGAGGTATAAAAACACGCACATGTTATGATAACAATCCTTTGGATACGTAATTCTCACTGACCATTTGCAACTACAGTTTAACGTTTCGTTAAAGTCTCAATACAAGTTGGCTGATGAATTTCGAAAAACAAACTTCCGAAGCGGATTCAATGTTTCGTATTCTACTGCACTCTGACCAGGTGGGTTAATACGGAAAAGCTGTCGCAATCGAAATAAAGATATTTATTTTCTGTTGCCTTTATGGTGCGAACGATTTACCGTAAAATCACTACGACCGCCCATATCAGCATACCACCAGGCTGTAACCTATATAGACTCGTTTCGATCACTTGTAAGTTCTATGTCTAACGTTTTTAATTAAAAAAAAAAGAATTGATTGGGGCATGATCTGTCGGGCGGGTCTTGCAAATTTTGAGTGAAGTTTGTAGAATCTACGGACTCGTTAATACATCTGGCGAATTTTATTCAGCTCAACATGTTTAACGACAGATAACTCAGTAAAAATAATGATCATTAATATGAACATTGCATAGAACGTTGTTATTTTCACTGAGCTTTTAGGGCAATAAGCTGCAAAGGTCGAAGTTAAAATTTGGCAAACACACATTGAGACGTTAACATTAACGTTAATTAGCACTTTTAAGCAGTAAATCCAAGGTAAGCAATTAATACATCGTTATTGGATCAAGAGACCTAATTTATATTTATCTCGAACCAGAAGTGATGAGCAGTGAAATATGATATCTCAGCCACTTCGTTCATAAAACATGGCATGATAGCTTTGGAGATAATTGGTTGGTGAAACCAAGAAACTCTCCTACGTAGGTATATGTCGTATGACAATTTGTTTGATGAGAATGAGTCCCTTTGAAGTTTGAACCCTTACTGTGCGTTACTGTGTCACATGTGAATTCCAAACATTAAGTTACGCCACTCGTACTTCGATCTAGATGTAAAATACAAACCTTGATAACTAGTGATATCGTGAGCTACACATGTTACTTTTGTATAGAATAGTAAGCAATATATATTCCATTGTCCCTGCTACGTGTGGCTTTAATGATGCTACAAGGCGATTCTGATATTTTTGACATACGATATTCAGATTAAATAACTGTTTATGTAGGTTTCAGTTAATTTTGCTAGTTAATTTCAGTTAATTCTCTTAAAATCATATTCATTAATTGCATCTCGTCAGCTACTTCGCTTATGGCCTGAGAAAACTCCCCCTTTTTGTCTGCATGTACACCAATTATAGCTTTTGTAAGGAAAGCAAAGTCAACAATAATTCCAAGCGAGTTTAACAGAACTCCGGCAACTGAAACTCCTTTTGCAATTCTATAGACGCTATTTCTGACCGAAACAAAGTCTTCTCCTACCTGAAATAACAAAAGTATTAAGTGGTTTAAGTGGTTTAAAAACTTATATGGAATACTTCAACTTCAACCAACTTCAACCAACCGATGTAGATTGGAATCGCAATATAAAGCAATGAGAAATAAACCAGAAGTATATACGTTAGGCATACATCAATTCACACAAGGTATCAACACTTACATTGGCAGCATTCACTGCTGCACGGCCAAACAGTAGTCCCCCTTGAGCAAGCTCCATTGGCAAATTTGCTTTTCCTGGATTTTTGGCATCACCTGTCGGATTACGATGAGAAATACCTTGGCCAGGAAAATACAATAGCTTAATAAGTGTGAGCAATGTCATATTGCCTTTATACTTATCGCTAACAACCAAATTCTGAATGGACTGAGGAAGCTTCTCCAATGGATTCTCTTTCGCATTCTTGCGCTTGTCTTCCCACTCACTCATGAGCGGATCAGTCTCAGACGATGCCGCATTGGAAATAAAGTCAAGTAGAGCAACAGTCCCAGCATGAATATGAGACAGTGCTTCCTGCAGAGTGCCTATTTCTAAGTTGTGTTTCCCTTTCAAATCCTGTATGCATCTTTCTATTTCTTGTACTTGGTTCGCATCTAAACAGCTATTGACATTTGTGGAGCGAATGACATCGTACGTCAAGTCAAGGAAAACGGTGACTTCTGCCAATTGTCTCTGAATTCCGATGAATGTTTCTAATGGAACCTCTACGAGCTTACTCTGAAATTTGTCCTGCTTTAGTTTGTCCCACGTTGCAGCAATGTTAACTCCTGCCCCTGCAGCGCCAAATGCTGCTGCTGCAGCCACTAGAAAACCTGCTCCAACTGGGGGAAAGAGTACTGCACTTATGGCAATGGCTCCCCTGATAATCCCGCTGGCAAATCCAACTGCTACTCTCTTATGTTCCTTTCGTTTGTTCTCATCGAATTCACTGCTGACGTTACGGAGTGTTTCAATTATTTCCTGATCAAATATGTCGGTAGTTGATAGTTTATATAATGGCCAATACTGCAGAGACAATTTTAATTTTGTTGAATATATAACATATAACATACAACATATAATATACAACATACAACAAACAACGTGCAACGTACAACGTGCAACGTACACCGTACAACATACAACGTACAACGAATAACGTATGATATATGATGTATGATATCTAATATCTAATATATAATATCTGATATCTGATATCTAAGATCTAAGATCCTACAAATAAGATGTAAGATGATGAAAGATGAGGTAAGATGTAAGATGTAATATATGTCAGATATAATATATAATACATATCTCTCGTCCGTCTGTCCGCGCGTCCATCAGTCCGTCCATCCATCCATCCATCCATCTAGCTATTTGTCTTTCTGTTGAAGTATCTATACGTCCATGTATTCATCTTTCAATGTATCCATCTGCCTATCCATTTATCCATTCAACCATGTATCCAACCATTTAACCAATCATCCATTCTACCGTTCAACCTTAAAACCATCGATTCATCCGTAAATTCGTCCATCCATCGTTCCACCTCTCTATCTACCTCTTTATCTGCATTCATATATATCTCTCTATCTATATATCTACATATATATATATTTATATATATATATCGTATATATTACTATATTACGATTTTCTTATATATATATATATATATATATCGTATATATTACGATTTTCATTTATATATATATATATATATATATATATATATTCCTCACTCTCTCTCAGATTACGGTATGATTGTAACGTAACTTATTGACATACATGGTCTAAAACTTGATGGCCGAAAACAAGACACTGTTCCATACTCATACATAAGAAACTTACTAATAGCGTATCAGCGAACTCTTCCAAAACTGAAGCCCGTGAATTCTGTGGTAATTGAAAGTTAAATAGATGGCTATGAAATTATTGAAAGCGAATAGCGTAGAGCACATTTTATAACGTAACGATACGGAACACGTGCCAGACTTGAATGATAACCAAAATGACTCCAAAATGCAGAATCGGCAGTAGAGGTTAGGTTATCTGGGAGAGAGGCACAAAATAGAGGGGCAGAGGAAAATATAGCATTATTTGAAGTTATAAAGCACAAAATCACCTCATAAGAGTCATATGGATCTACTGTGCATGTTGTACCAACATTCTAGTATAGAGTATAGTTCTCAGCAACGCACTTATAATTTAATTTCCTTAATTCGTAAATAACATGACACGTCTACCTCTCTACCTACCTCTCAATCTTCTTCTCCATCTCTATCTCTCTCTATCTACCCCAACATTTCTCAGATTACGGTATGTTTTTAACGTAACTTATTGACATGCATGGTCAACAAATGGGCAGCCGAGAGTAAGACTGTTACAAACTCGTATTCAAGAAACTTACTAATTGCGTGTCAGCGAACTCTTCCAAATCTGTAGCCCGTGAATTCTGTGGTAATTGAAAGTAAAATTGATGGCTATGAAATTATTTAAAGCGGATAGCATAGAGCACATTTTATAACGTATCGAGACGGAACACGTGCCAGACTTGAATGATAACCAAAATGACTCCAAAATGCAAAATCGGCAGTAGAGGTTAGGTTATATGGGAGAGGGGCAAAGGGAAGTATGGCATCTATTTGAAGGTTTTAACCACAAAATCACCTCAAAAGACTTTTACTGTGCATGTTGCACGACATTCCAGTATAGAATATAGTTCTCAGCAAACCCAACTTATCATGATAATTTCCTTAATTTGAAAATAACAAGGCACGTTAAATTACAAAATTGCCCATGTCATTTCAAAAATGGAAAAATAATCGTCAAACCACACGCCTTAACTTTCAATCATATAAACAAGTTAAATAACACTGATCACACCAGATGTAGGTAATGTTATGCTACACAAATATGTGTGCTTTTGTGAAACCAGGGTGTTCCATGATATGCTGTCTGGGCGTATTGGTTGAGAGATTTTGTATCGCATTGCACATAGGGAGCTCAGGTAAAAATGTTTGATCCATATGGTTCATTCTATTTAACGTTCATAAGGTATCCTCAACAGAAACCATGTTTTGCAAGATCTAACGTTTTACAGCCTCCCTAAAATCGTTCACAGAAGTAGGAGGAGCGTGAGGAACTTTCGACATAGAGTAAGCAAATGTTGGTCTGGTATTATATATGTCAGGTAAGTTGGCATTATTTACACGCAGATTGAAGACAAAAAGTAAACCTCATCCTAGGTGTCATGTTACTTACAGATACATTGGACGTTAATGCCATTCATCCCTTGCCCCCCCCCCCAACCCCCAGTTCTCCCTTCACCCTACGCCAAACATTTACCCACTTGAAGATTTTACGTTTCATGTATACCTTTTGACTGTTTGTACGACGATACTTCACTAAAACTGTCAAAAGGGCAGCAACGATAAGCAAGAGAACCACAGATCCAACAATAAGAAGAGAAAGCGTGAGTGTAGCGAGTCCACGATCACACGACTCTGTAACGGAAGCATTGCAAACACGAATAGGCAGGTTATACTATACCTTTACGTCATATGTATGTTTAAACTACACATGTTACAACCTACATATATGATCATTATTTAGAGTAGTAGTATACTGGAAGTATAATGGAAGTCATGGTTTACGAATTGCTGACATAGGTCCACTTCCAAATGACAGATGCAACAGGAATTATGTAAAATTCGAAGAGATGGCTGCTTCTACTGGAAGAAAAAATAACGGTCCGGGAATGATTGACGCAAATCAATACCGGTGGCAATCCACTTGTCACTGAAATACTGATGGCAGGCCTTTCAACGATTAGTCAAATTTCAAAATGACAGGCCTCCGAGGCAAAACAGCTATAGTGGCCTTCGACTTTTGACATGAGATTATAAGAAGGAATTCATGTACTCACTTTACTAAAACTGTAAGCCATCCTACCGGCTGATAACCCTTCGGGCTTTTAGCCTTACCCTTTTCCCCTCTTCTGTGTCCGAGAGCATTCTCGGAGTCTCGATTTAAATGAACACTATGGAATAATGTATACGCGATAAACCACCAGCCACTATGCGCGCCCCAAAGCATACCACCGCCGATTCATACTTATGGTGTTGTACCCTAATTTGAAAAGCTACAAAAGGCACATACAAGCAACGAACTACCGAAATGCTACGATCGTTGTATCTACATGAGCAGTAGGCTACCCGAAACGTACAGAAACTATGTTGGCCTAGGCCTAGCCTTCGGTCTATTTGTAACTTACTGATTATTGCAAACCAAGGACATAATATTAGGCCTAGTCAATCACGTATTATATCTAACACTCACCTGTGACGAACGATGAGCGAAGGATCTCTTAAATTAATAAACAATGTTTTATAGTAAAAATTTTCAGTCAGCAAAGGCAATGTGAACAACATTTATTAATCTTAGAGAACGTAACCTAGCTTAATCACTATAATTTGGTAACTGTTTTTTTTTTCGTAATCCGTCTCGACCCTCAGTTGTACTCAACAACGAACTCTTCCGTTATTCACACAATTAAGGTCTTGACGCTTTTTTCGTCAATATAGCAGATAGCCTTATAACTTCATAAGTATGTCATACCAGAAATGAACGTTATTGTTCTCGTCGCATGAAATAATGTTGAGCTAGGTCCTGAAGCAAGACAAACTATGTCTTGAGAACACTCCGAATTATGGTTAATGTTGAGTTCTGCTTCCATTATGACGTCAAAAAGGTCCTCTCTTCTTTCGATACTAATTTTTTTATTTTCAACATAAATGCCAGCTGAGTTCGCATCAACCACTGTCAAATTCACAGCTGGGTAAACGCCAGTAACTCGGCATGTTATGACATTGAGTGCCATTTCAGAAACAATGAAAACACATTTTGATGAATTCCAAACGCATCCGTCTGCAACTACTGCAGGTGGAATTGGAAGAACTGTGATAGAGGAAATAAAACAAGCAGCGTATTATAAGTTATAACCGGCGACGTTGTCTCGAATACACTGTGTAATCAGGTTAACGTATCAACAATGATTATCTGGGTTTTTTTTCATCGAACTGTCTCTGGCTTTCGAAGCCGTTAAACTCAAGACATTCCAAATAATCCTGACAATATCAGTGCATATCGTTTGAAATAATTATCGACATGGGAACGTAATTTCTCGCATTATTCTGTAACTATAAAACAACGATTCTCATATTAGTGATCGATTCATTTAATTGTCGTTTTCCCTCTAACAGCAGTTATACGCCCCACATCGTTAATAATCAACTTCAAATAGTACACAAAATAATATTCACATTCACTAACCTGCAACGATAACTTTTGTAGTCTTGGAATAATATGTTACCCCATCAGTATATACACAGGTATATGTTCCTTCAGCGTGAATGGTGACATCTGGGAAAGTCATAGTCCCATCTACTGAAAACTTGATAAATGATTTAACTCTCTGATTTTGCCGCATCTGTCCACCAGATAAAAACATTAATATTTCAGAGCTAGTGATGTCGCCAACTTTCCAGAACAGGGCCATTGTTTCTATGTCATGAACACATGTAATGTCCAATCGTGAATGTACGGCAGCGATTTTTTCCATTACTTCCATTTCTTGCCAAACCATGTCTGTTGGATTACTGATATCTATGACCACGGTGCTTTCCGTACTCTTGAAACCTAACGCTGGACCACTTGCTGAACAACTTACCGCTGTAAATGGCTTTTGTAAATGGTTAGTTATATTTAACACAGAATATGAAGAAAACGTGAATACTCCTCTGGATGTACTGAATCCATCGATTTCCATTTCTTGTTCACGAGGACTGAATTCCCAAGAAAGTGTTACAGCTGGTCTAACATTACTGTAACTGCAATTTAATGTATCTGCTTCCAAGGAATTTACAAGACAGAGGCTGGTGTTAGGACAAGCACTAACAATAGGATGAAGTTGACCGGCATTAACTATGAAAGAGAGCATAATTATTAATGTTTTAATAGCAGGAATAGTTAGTGGCTACATACGAGAAGTGGTTGTGTGCGTGCCGAGAGAGTAAGACTATACAAAAAGACAGGTGAGGGGAGCGAGAGAGAGAAACAGATAGGTGGAGACAGAGTTGGAAGGAAGGAAGGGAAAGGAGGGAGGGAGGGGTGCATAGAACACTAATCTGCGAGCTTCTATGTTTGTCCCTGAACCCAACTCCCTCCCCAATCAACCCTTATATGTTAATTAATATAATGTTAAGTATAAGGAGCCCGACATGGATATATAAGAGATCACAGCCGTAAACTTCTAGTAGTTTTGTTTTTACTGTATAGGCCAACACTATAACCAAAGATGGAATCCTCTTCCTGACGCTCTATCATAGCACTGTTGTGGGGAGGAACATTATTCAATTCAATATCGATTCCTTTGATTCCAGTAGAAATTATCTAAGATCAATCAATAAAGTTAAATTTCAGTTAACATATTTCGTAAAGTGTAGTTTGTCTTTCACAGGGGAGTCATTTATCAATGTAGAGGGAATGATCTTTACATGTAAGCATATTTTCGGTCTCAGCCGTTTTTTGCTGCAACAATGAGCTCAATTCCAAGAATATCATAACTTAAGGAAAATATATTTAACACAATACTTTAGGAAGCATAAACTCTATTTTATTCTTAGCATGTATAAAGTTATACCAAACTGGGACTGCATAGGTAATATGCGGTAGGATACGATTGTTGATTTACAAAGGGAATATGTTTATAAAAGTATAATTTTTGTTTATTTACAAATGACTGTGTTAAATCATTCATTGTGCAGGAACAATATTTATTTATCGTTACAGATAAATAATGTTTGAGAACATTTTCCTGTAATTTATAAAGAGCAAGACAATTTGTTAACCTACAACCAGAGTTGTGCTATATAAACACAACTGTTGTAAATTTACAATTAATTATGTAAAATCTTAAAGTATGCAAAAACAACATTTTCCTTACGGTTACAAAAAAAGTTATATTTCAGAACATTTTTGTTCTGTGTATGAACACAAGCACTATGTAGCAATAAAATATGTGGACCTACAACATTAGTTGTGTTTAGCAAGTTTAAATGTTGTAAAGTTACAGTAAAATCGTCATTTGTGCAGGATCACAAGATTTTATAGGGTTACCCAAAGAATCATGTCTGTGGAAGAAAGTTTCAATGCCGGCACAATCATTTCTTACAGTGTACCATCACATTTTCCTGTAATAGTTGCATTACTAAATGTGAAGTGACAGCAGGAGTAGCAGGAAAGGTAGTCACGCTATTATAAATTTCCTAACTTACACTCACAGTTAATCCTACAAACACATTTCTACTATTCTGTATTTTATATCATTAACCTAATCGAATTATGGGAGCAGGTGTGTAGGGATTCAATGGGGGTAATCATGAACCTGTTGAGAACGTTGAGGCGACCAGCCTTTTGACTAAATGATTCCTGTGTGAGATATACTATCAATCTGCGTTGGACGAGCTAACCAACAGTAGAAAAAAGTATAGAGGCAGAGAATCATTTAGTTTTCACTGAACTATGAAGCAATGAGGAATATAACAAATATATACTTACATATTGTTACAACGTTAACTTCAAAGTTCTTGAAAATTCTTCCACTGTCAACCAGAGTTACCAAAAACACACGATCATGTGCGCTGGAGACGTTTGCTATTATTAGTGTTCCATTTTGGAAAACATCATAACTCCCGTTGGTGTAGCCCACCCCTGATGTTGTATATTCACCATTCTCCTGTCGTTCCCTTCGAATGATTAAATTAGCTGAATTGGCGGGTGAGTCGTACCAGTACACTCCACGAAAGTCAGGTGGAAATGTACATGACACCGTAGCACCCTGCCCGCATTGTACATACTGTGTGTTGTCACAGGTCCACGATAATGGCTCTGTAAGAATAAACATGGTCGCAGGAAACATTAATTCTTGACCTTACCTCC
Organism: Apostichopus japonicus; assembly: GCF_037975245.1. NCBI lineage: Eukaryota > Metazoa > Echinodermata > Holothuroidea > Aspidochirotida > Stichopodidae > Apostichopus > Apostichopus japonicus. Next base: position 22,008,927 of record NC_092575.1, on the reverse strand, counting down.
TTTGGGTTTTGACATGTGGTGTAAACTACGATGACTATACAAAATACAAGAAATTTTACAACAATACACTACTAATGTACTATGAATAGCGAGTCAATTCAGACAGAACGGTAGATTTATGTTGATGTGTATTTGATCAAATGAGAGACATCTTAAAAGATCAAAGCAATATCATTTATTTTCAAAGGAAATTATTGATTTCACAAGGAAAATAATCAGATTCCACGATTATTTTACAGCTGCATTTACCTATGTGTTGCATCTTTATGGTATTCTGATCAAGAAAAATATTCACAATTAAAGATAGCAATCGTTCCAATCAAGGAATTTATGTGAAAATAATTCGGTTGCTCCTGCTGAGTAGGCTTCCATGAACCGTTTCATCGGCAGTACGAAAACATCGTGTTCGCTAATTCAATGTATTAGGTATGAAGAGGCAAAGACACATTTTTGTTCCTATTTTAAGGGCCAGGGAATTTAAGGTTAATGCTTGTATTGATATGCCTTTCATTACACCATACAGGCTGTACCCTCTGCTAGGAATTCGAAGTTCAGTGTGGACGGGGGCATAGGCGTTGGAGACCAATTTGATTGGGGGAGGGGGGGGGGGCTGTAAAGAAAAATATAACCAAATTTTTTCGCGCGTTCAACATGTGAATGTGCATATCATAAAAGGCATGAATCGTTTATAATATCGCATGCCAATAACATACAATCGTTTGTCGTGTTATAACCCTTCCACATTGGTGGCAATTACTGGGGAAGTCGGTAGAATAATAATGATAATAATAACATAAGTTTAACCATTGAGAAACACATCGCAAATTAGATTTCTTTCAGTAGGTCCCCGAAAAATTATAGTATATTGCCCGAATTTTTTCAAATATATTTGGTTGGGGGCCCCCAGCCCCCGCCTCCTACGCTTCCCGGGAGGGGATGGCACACAATTTGATAACATCTGTACTTGATAGGGGGATACGGGGGTAGGTTTCTCCATCCCTTTGAGATATTTTATCCGGTCAGGTGGTTTAGATTCTAAATGGTGTTATCATGTTCCTTCGTTTGAACTACATTTATATGTACGATTATGTGTACGTTTGCTATAAAATGCAAGCTATTTTCTTTGGAGAAACATTTGGGAAGGGTAGGGGACACATGCCTCTATGCTCACAGTGGCTACTTCGCTGTATATGTTAAAGATATCAAACCGATAGAAACACATATTAGTACATGTGAGACAACATACGCTGCTCTCTCATATTTCTTTGTTGACCCAAATTGAGATTTGTGTTTTGAAATAAGACAGGTCTAAGACTAGCTCCCATACGACACACAGAAATTTGACTTAAAGTGTCAATCACTGAATCAAACTTATGTTCATAATAGCTATTGAGGAAAACCGTCTGTGAAGCAGATCACATTGTTATATAAAAACAAGAATCCTATCAAGGTTATACATATCAAAGCTAGTCAAGTTGTGGTGTGAGTTTGAATATGGTCTGGCCTATCCTTTTAAAACAGAGAGCTGCACAAATGTGGTGTCTGATTAGAGTTTTACCACTTTTGTTGGGAATTTTGTCTTTGTTGGTGAAACACACTAGGATATGTTTCTAACAATTGAGGCAAATTTCAGACTTGCGCGTTCGTGTGTGCAATTCCTTTGCTTGTGAACAGGATATATCAAGAGGTAAATCTTGCTTGAAATACTAACTTGTTATGTGGGTTCTTGGTAGAATGTGGTTAGTAAGTAACCCTAGATTGATTCCCATGGAGGTTAAAGTTCATTTGAGGACAACAGAGTTCAAAGGCAATAGAAACGAACCTTACATATCCAAAGAAAAAGTTGAGATGATAGTTACCCTTGATAAGTTTATGATCCTTGTTATCTTTCATGGAGATCAAAGGTCATTTGAGGTCAACAGAGTTCCAAGTATGAAACGTTATAAATAGGTATTACAATGAGTTTATTGAGATTATTAAACTGAAACTTGGTATATGTAGGTTGCCCTAGGGTGAGTACATGGTGCTATTCCTTTCACAGAGGTCAAATCTTGAAGCAAAGCAGAGTCAAAAGTCTGAATATGTTAAAGTTTGTCAAACTTATCTTTTTGAGTATACTAGGCACATATCAATCAGTGCTGCAAGACCCTTGCACTTCATTCTGGTCAGCAATGTCCAACGTTGGAAAACCTTGTATTCAAACTTGCTTTGCATCGGTGCAAGGGATAGTTAAGGGAATTGACTTTCTAGTTTATATTCAAGACATGTCATTGAAACAATTAAAGAACGTTTGTTTAATGTACAAATAAGGAACACTAACAGAAAGTTGGCTTTACAGATAATGCTACAAAAAAAAACGTGTTAACTGTTGCACCTTCAATTTAATCGCAATGTCAAGAATATAACCTATTTCATTAATATCTTATAATGCACAATAATGTTGATTTGTGCGTGTGGTTTTGTTGTTCTCAGTAAAGTATAAACTTAAACCAGACGATGTTTTTAAAGCGCCTGTTAGAGTAGATGCATGCTTCATAAAATTTAGTTATTTTCACAGTAATTATATAAAACATCATGACAGGAAAGTTCCTGAAATTCTTTCTTGACTTAACTAGAAACGTTTCAGCAGAAATGGAAACATATTTTTTTCATTTAAGGTATGTCGGTTCTTAAAATAAGTTCAACACTAAGTCTTGTGATCAATACACTTTTTAGTGACAACAAAGGCTTACTTTGAAGATGCCTTAGCTGTATGCATGTTTGGTTAATAACCAGTATACTTCATTCAAATATTGACATTTCAGGAGCATTTCCTTACTGCAGAAAGAGGTCAGAGTGGCTATATTCAGAGCCGTTTGAAGAACATAATACGACATATTTCAATTGATGATAACAAAGACCACGCTATAATACCAAACTCGTATCCACATACAAGCAGATAGGTTTCATATGGCAGATCTGCCAACTGTTGAAGAGTAAGAAGCAACGAGATTATCAACTTTTTGTCAGCGCCCCGCTTGCCAAGCAAAGATGCAATTCTTTCTGCAATGAAGAAATCTACAGTGTAACCGAAATATTGAAATAGTATCCGCAGTATATTGAGATACCAGAGCAAGTGAGTACAACTTTTTCATCAGGTCAATTCCTGGGAATGAAGAATATCAAAACAGCCAATTTAAATTGTAAATTTTGTTTAGAGGCTTTGCTTTAAAGGTATGCTGCGTTGGCCCCGAATATGCCAGATATTTAAATATGGTCACCTTTAGTCAAAGTTGAATTAATGTGTATTACCACTCTGGAGGAAATTTACCTCACTTGGACATTCAGTCATCTTGAGTGATCATTTAGAAAGTATTAGAACAATATGGTGGGGAAAAACCCTCAGGAAAGTACTTTTTGAAGACTTCTAGCAAATAAAGCGTGTTGTAATTTGGGGTATGTACAAACTACCTTTTACCGTTTAAAGGAATCTATACAATGATAACCAAATATATCATACTAACATTGGTTTGTTTGACTGAAATAAAACGGAAGGAAGGAGATGTTCATATAGCCGTAATTTGTTTTTTCAACTGGCGAAAAAACAAAGCAATTACACAATCTTGAAAGTGTATCAAGCCATAAGGGGTCAAGACTTCGGTCAACTTGTATCAGATTAATTACATCCCAAAAATTCCTTTGTTACTTTTGGAGCTCTGTACCTTGTATGGACTGCGTTGCCTTACACACCTGCTTCCCTCTTTTAATACAAGAAAGAAAGGGAAGTACAGCAGAGAGAAAAAACATCTAGGTTTGTTTTTATAACCAGCCAGTAAGTATCTTTTTCTTTAAACTAGAGATTGCTGCATAGATTAGAAAGTTGTAAAACAACATTCCTGCAATAACTTATAACAGTAGTATCATTCATGTGCATTGTGGTTTCTGTCAGTTTTAATAATTTGGTTAATGAAGAAAATACTGTTTATTGAACATGATAAGTGCCAATAAGATTGACTACTTTCAATTCTTCAGTGATCAAACTAATTAAGACTGCTGCCTCTGCTTTACCTCCAATGAAATTTATCATACAACTTTTGGGATCATTTAATCACCAAGGGCTATCTGTATCAAGTTTGCAGTTTACAAAACTTATTTTTTCGAAGTACTGTGCTTACGATGCTTTTAGAATTTGACCTCCATTGACAAAAATAGGGACCATCTTCTCTTCAAGGGCTGCCTATACCAAATTTAAAGATATAGTAACAGTTACTTCTCGTGATACTGGTTACAGCATTTCAGACTTCAATATTTTTTACCTCACATTAACTTTGACTCTCTTCCACAATGATAGGATTTTGGAGGTTTAACCTCTGCAGGCATTCCATTGCCTTTCACCTGCTACAAACTGCTATTATAACGCTAATTAAGAAGCATGCATGACCTTTCTTGGTGTTTAGGTTCTAGTGATAATGGTTTTTGAGATTTTCACTTTATGATTCATGTTTACCCAAATAGGACGTTTAACAATAGGATTAATACTCATTATGGGTAATCCACTTGGCACAAATGAGATCTGCTGTATTTACCTGACTTGAGATATCGTGTTTACATGCTAGATTGTCACATTCACCCACACTCGCACACATTTCAACACGCACGCCAACTTTAGGCTTGACTGCATAGTTTACTTCAGTCTGCCTTCGGCAAAAATAATAACCAAGAAGTTTTCAAAGTTGTATCTTCTGCCCCAAGTGAAATAATTTTTTGTATGAAAGGAAAAATCTAGATTACATGTGAAACCGTTCACAGACCTTAAAGGTAGTCTGTGTAGGCCCAAAATTATAGCATGCCGTAATTGCTGAAAGTTTTGAAATAGTACTTTGCTGGAGGTTTTTACTCTTCAGATAGTTCTCAGACATTCTACATGAACACAAGATGAACTTCTTCCAGGGTGGCAATTGAAAAATTGTAAGAAATTTGACCAAAGGTGACCATATTTTGAATATCTGGCATATTTGGGGTCAAAACAGCTCAATACTATATTTTGAACGAAATTAATCACACGTCAAGGAGTAGTTTTTTAATTACAGTTTTTGCTCAGTTTGTCATAGCTTCTCAATAAAAAGTTAATCTGGCAGGGTAAAACTTTTGCAGTGTCCAGTAATTTCATGTAATGTTCTTCCTTCAGTTTATATCATATTTAACGTGGTTTTGCACGTGGTTTTCATAGATTTAAACAAACTTATTTGAATTGTTGCTTTTGAATATACCTTTCTGAACTTTTGTAGACACGCAGAATAATTGACAAACTTGTTCATTCTGCTACTTTTGTATACATAGGATTTTCAATAAAAGAAGAAAATGTTAACAAATGTTGTCGTTCACTTATGCTTTTCTGTATAAACTATTTATATTTTGTTGGAAAATTCTCAACTCAGCACTTTCAAAGTGACTAAAGAGCTCCATCTTGGGTGCAATCCTTCATTGGGCTCTTGCTAGAAAATAGCTCTATTAGTGCTTTATTGAACACTTTATTTTTTTATGAGTGATAAAGATGTGATATAGTTGTGCTACATATTTGTAGACAGCAATAAATAAAGTTGTCGTAGGCCTAGCAAATTCAGCCGTTTTGAGAGTAGTGAATGGGACTTAATCAAGCTAATTAGTAAACAGTAAGCTTTTCGTCCGAAATGATTCATATTCTTAGATTATCATCCAAATGAATCACTTGTATGAATTTGAGAGGGATCTATAACCGTGTCACATGTCCTACATAAACAGCCTTTTATTGTTGTATGTATATGTGAACGGATATATTGCGACCTTTGATCAATTGTCTTCTAGTTTCGCTTTTATGCAGATCGTTTTATATACTCACCCTTAGCATACATTATGAGTGTTTGCCATATGGTTTGTAGTCATTTTACCAAATGTAGCATATGTTATTCACAGTATAAATTGTGATAGCTCAAGCCTCAAACTATCTAACGATACCAAAGATTCAGTTGTTCACTTCCTACCACAAAAGTGATCAATATATATAAGTAGAGCAAGTACGTACTATAGTATGCATATATGGTAACCTATACAGCATGTTGTTACGGGAGTTTCACGCCTGTGCGGCGATCACAAGACAAATGACGCAACCGCTTTTCTTCTACGCGGAAGTTGCACTGGCCCGATTCACGTTTGTAAGTGTTCGATTATCCCAGCTTATACTGTATATATTTATATATAATTTAATTTAATTATTAGTATTAAATCATTATCAAGCGTAAATCTTGAAAAATCACAATTCAATGGAAAGTAAAACGTTGAGCCATATAATGTATGGACGCTAAATTAACTTGTATATTTGATGTTACTTCAGAAGAAGTTTTTTTGACATTAGAGACAGTTAACTATTATTAAGTGAGTTGATTTACCTGAATTGACTTGCAACGAAAATATACAAGCAGCGCAAATGATTCCACCGATGATATGCATTATAGCTCTAATGTAACGAAATTCAAAATGGAGCTCACAGTTCGTTTGAACGTAGTGCTATGAATGCAGTAGTATAACCAACTGACGAAAGAACTTCCGTCGTTACATACGTATGGATAACTCTGATACTACAGTTGGATGTCTGACCCCGCGACCTCGAAGATAGATCAACGAACGTGCATATCATTAATTTTGAATTTCTCCGCATTTGTACGTGAAGTAGGTTCTACGATTCACTCACAGAATTTTCAGACAATGGAGGTTTACAACTAACCAAAACCTTACAGGATGTATTAAAAAGTAATACATGAAGTTGTTATGTGTAATGGCTGTCTATGACGGCCAGTCACAAAACGATTACGATTACGATGACGATTTTTCCTTCCTGACAAGACCACTGGTGGTAATTATGAAGGTAACACAAACTTTCCTGAGTATGTGTCAAACTTGGATGCCTTAGGAAAGGGGTTACACCAAATGTCGACTTTACTTAAGTACACTGCAAAAACTCCGGTGTTAACATTTTGGATTTAGCTTGTCGGTGTTGAATTCAGTGTTGATTTGACACCAAAGAGAATGCAATCTGACCTTCAACCTCGTTCAGGTAGAAGTTTCAGCCAATCCCTTTCCAAGTTACTCTCCTTAATGCGTAAATACATGATGTCATAGAAATCGGGACTCCTAATTGGTCCATAGTAGTGGCAGTAATTATCATATCGATATTGTCGGCGAAGCTGTTACAGCCAAAGTTGCGCAAAGCAGACGAGGTGCAAACGAAGGGGGCAATATGTTCGTTTATTTTCGAAATGAAGAAAGGAAAGTTGTGGTGTTCAAGGAATTCAGAGATTTGATTGAAACAGGTATGCATTCTTTTGGAGATAAGCTGTGTATAGCCTATAGGTTTTAACTTTCTCGTGAAATGATAGGCAATCCACGGAGGCAAGGGAAGGTTGCCTTTCATAACTTCATCATAGGCAGATGCCTAACGGAAGCCTATTGCGTAACTTAGGCCTAGGCTAATTGTTGCCGAAGGCCCTATAGCCTCTACAGGCCCAAAGCCTAGGCCTATAGATCATTTGTAACGTTATAAATCATTGCGTAAGCCTATAGAACTGGCAGTTTAATTACTACTTTCCCTTGAACAGGGCTGTGTATCACTATTATATGTATCACTTTTAAATTAAGAGTACTTCTTTCCCATTTACTAATTCAATGTGAAGTGGAGAGTGATAGTTATACCATTAGCCTACTCCATACTCCATAGTCTCGAATATAATGCATGTATGATGTAGCCTAGTCCAGTTCAAAGGGTCGTCGACGACTTGACCTAGCCTATATGTATAGTTTACGCCCCAGCTAGTTTAACTTAATAAGGACGTACCCCTACTGTAAGTTGAGGCCTACAGTTCTATTGGCCACCAACAAAACTAGGCTAAGACTAGAGTAAGGCCCTTAAATAGCCTCACAGTCATCATCACACTGATTATAATGCAAGCAATATAATTTTGAGGTGGGTTCTCAATCGTTTCGTGCTGCATTAAGCTGCTGTCGAAAGACATAATAAATAAGTTGCATTGAATCTCTTGCTGTTGAGCATGTCTAATCATCTCTGTGTTCATGAATAGACTTTTTATTATAAGTAGTTAGTAGGCTTAAATGAAATTGTTACACTGGAAAGCCATAGGGCATCAAATTTCATGCCTAGTAGCTTGCATCCCTCAATAATCCACAAGAACATTTGATGCAGATTTAGCCAACACAAAGACCAAATATGTGATAGGCCTTATATGATTTCCAATATAATTGATGACAGACTGCATATCTTAGATTAAAAGAAACTATGTAAAGCTTGTTTCTTATGTTGGTTTTGGCCAACTTTTGACTGCGAAAGGAAGCATATGTCTAGCGTACATGCTTAGAAAGGCAAAAAAGTAGATAATTTTGAAGCACTTCATTACATATTTACATTGTCAATCTTGATTTTCAAAGTAAAACTTGTACTGCAGGTCTAAGTGATTTCACTGTAGGCTTTTTCTGCAAGGCATGTGTAGGGTGAATGTATTGCAGTCTATATGGTAGTTTTATTACCATTAAATGTTGGCTAATTGCCTCGTTAGGGCAAATTCATAAAAAATCAGCAGTTTTTACAATTTGAATTACAAATTCAGACAAATGAAGCCCCAACTTTTGGTCACTATGTTTCTGTTTGTATACTATCTTGCAAACATGCAATTTGCTGAGAAAAATGACTTTGAGCATGAGTTAGACATGACGCTCTCTGTGCAGGCCAACTTAAGGGAGTAAATTTAATGATACAAGGTCAAGGGCTGTTAAATTTAATGCGTACAGACCTATTTCAGGGCTTAGTCCTAACAAAATAGACTTAAGTATATATGCATGACTAAATCAAAAGTATGATACTTGCTGGTTTATTCTATTTTCTTTCATATATGATACAGCAAAGAAGAAATTCAAAATTGCTGAAGATGTGATACTTGTGGATAGAGAGGATGGAGCAGAGTTTGATAAAGATTCTCTTGTACCTCTCCTTGAAATGGAGCCAAACACAGCCATCATGGTGTTAAAGAGAGGTGAAAAGTGGGGTTAGTGGCAAATAAGGAGCTACAGACAACGCAAAATACTCTGCTTACATGAATAACCAGATGTGTTTCCAATGGGAAAATGAAGGTTAGTGTGGTGGGATCTCTGACAACATTTCCTTAATTAGGAATAAGCCTATACCTTTTGTCACAGAAAAGATCCCAGAGGTTCCTCAAAAATGACATTTGTTGTTGTTTTTGCCTCGTTTGGTGGATAACACCTCAGACTGGCTCCTTGATCCCCAGCATTTCAAATTGGGAATTTTGTTTACTTTCCATACCACATTGAGAGTAGTATGTAAGCATAGTTTATACAGTGGCAGTCACAATCATATGGTCAAGATAACAAGGGTTGAACGTTGAATTTTGACTGCAGTTTATCAGCGTTGTACTGTTTTCCCATAATTTTGGCAATTCCCAAACGCAAAACACAGAAGATTTGAAGAAATGTCTCATGTAGTGAGGGTATATGCAAGTACAGCAAAACAGATAAGACTTAATTGCAACTAAGGGGTAGCAGCTCTGCGGCAGTTTTAATGTCTGGTTCTTACGGCTAGTTCTGTGAAGTTTTGAAATCAATGTGTTACATTAATTGCCATTTTTTGTGTGGTTGTAGGATTGATTACTGGTTAACCGATTGAAAAATTTGACCGGTTATCAGTTCATGGATTGTTAGAAAATGCACATTCCTATTCATTACAAGAAATGTGTTCACCTATCTCTAGCTATGTGCTTAACAGCAGATTTTCTTTTATTTAGTATCTCCAGCAGCTGCAAGGGTTAAAATAGACAGCAATTCAGATACTGATGTAATTTCTGAGGAAGATGATACTCAAGATTATGCTAATCTTCCCTCCACCAGTTCTGCACCTCCCATGAAAAGATTTAGGGAAACAGAAGCAACAACAGATGAGGCAGCTGAGGTAATCACATTTAAACATTTCTTTTAATGTTGAGGGCTTTATACCATTCAATGGAAACCTGCAACATGGCAAAACATTTGCTCCAATTAGAAAGTTTTGGTATCCTCCTTAGCATGTAACAATCTTTGTGAAAATGTATTGTATTTATTAATATAGTCCAGTCAAACTATGCTGAATATGGCCGAACCTAGAACAAATTGCTTCAGAAGGTTTTTTTTGTTTTAAATAGTTCCCCAGAGTCCCCTCTACATCATATCAAAAGTTATCTCAAAGTTATCCCCCCTAAGGGCCCTAATTTGCATAAATTCAAGATGGCCGCCATGTCAGGACTCAATGTACAGAAACTTTTTTCTGGGTGGTTTTAGGGCCCATAAATGTATTGCCAACAGATAGGAATGTGATATCAATCTATCAAATAAGGCTAATTCCGTCATGATATGACGTCACTATGACGTAGTATTACGTCATGTCATGACGTAATCCTTGATTTTTACTGAAAATTCCTTGTGCGGTAGGTATTATCCAAGTTCCCGTAACGGACCTGGTAATGGAGATCATTTCTAACAAACCAGCAGGCAAACTTTCGGGAAATTCAGTCACACAAATTCTTCTTCGGTATTACGCTAGTAATAGACACATCCACAGAGGACTAACCTTGTATGCATAGGGGTAGGAGGCGGGGGGCTGCATCCCCCCAACCATTTTTTTTGGGTGAAAATTCGGGCAATATGCTGAGAATTTTTCGGGCACCTACCAGTGGCGTAGGAAGGTACTTTTGAGTGGGGGGGGGGGGGCTGAAGACTGATGGCCGGCCTGGGGGAGGTGGCCTCAGATGCAATTTGGTGCAATATAGCACACTTCAACACTCACTCCATTTTGTAAACTTAATTTTGTATTTTCACCTGGCCTTAGATGCAATTTGGTGCTCCAAATGAGATTTTTTTTCTCATTTGGAAATGAAAAAGGGGTTTTCTGACTTGCGAAGCGGGGGGGGGGGGGGCGGAATGATAGTTCCGCCCCTCCACATTTTTCACTGGCCCTTGGCACCTACTGAAAGAAGAAAAATTTGCAGTTGTGTTTTTCAATTTTTTGTGTGAAAATTCGGGCAATATGCTGAGAATTTTTCGGGCACCTACTGAAAGAAGAGTAATTTGCAATGTGTTTTTCAATACTTTAACTGATATTAACTGATATTGTTATTATCGTTATTATTGTAACGACTTCCCCAATAATTAAAACCAATGTGGAAGGGTAATAACACGGAAAATATAACCAAAATTTTTCGCGCGCCCCGCGCGCGTTTTACGTCGTAATGTGCATATCATATAGTATTCATCAGTTAGTGACATGTGATATAATTACCGATGAATACCTATATTATATGCACATTAACATGTTGATCGCGCGCGGAGCGCGCAAAAAGCTTGGTTATATTTTTCGGGCAAGTCGTTACTGCCCCCCTAAATCAAATTAGGCTCCTACGCCTTTTTTAGCACGTTTCATCAACAGTGCCGCAGAACATTCGAAGTTTGTTTATGTTTAGACTTCAGAGATATGCTCAGATTTAATGGTATGTTGTTTTGTTCTTTTTCTCGCTTCCTACGGGTTTGTTTGCTAAGGGGAGTTGAGTATAGTCATGTTCGGGAGCATGTAGTTTGCACTTGTTCAAGCTTAGGCTTATTTGTTAGGAAAGTTTTGCATATGTTGGTATTGGTTGGTCATTGGTGCATATTTTGAGTGATTTACGCAAATTTAGTCTTAAGCCATATATTTATTATGTCGACAAAGTAGAGTAAGTGATTATTATAGGTTGTAAGTATTTGTAATTGTTTTACTCAGGTAGTGGCAGGCCTGGTCGAGTGATCAGCAACAGGGAATTCCCCATTGTCATTTGAAGTACGGATGCCTGTACGTGCCATCACGTTATGTAGGTTTAGTCAGTAGGCAGATTTTGCTGTTTTCGTTGTAGTGAGGGGTTTTGAACTCAAAGTTGTGACATGTTGTAGACATATTGTGCCTTGTGAGAGTTGTTACATATATCTTTACTTGTTTACCCCTTTTTAAGTGCATTTTCTTTTTTTTCTTATATTTTATTTTGCTAGGGCGCTGTTAAGCGCATCACCCTATATATTATATAATGCCGTGTTTGGAAAAAACATGAATACATGTATTTTACTAAAACATTACATTTTATTTCAGATGGACCACGAACAGCAGGAGCTGGCCAGCGGTGCTTCGGATGAGATCTGTATCCTCTGCCGTGAAAGCCTTAGGAATGGACAGCCAACAGTCAAGATCCAACAGGCTCGCGCTGTGAGGACTTTCAATGAAGCCAGTGAAGCCCGTGGAACTCCCTCTCTCCAAGTTTCGGAAGGGAAAGAACTTCACACGTTATGCAGGCAGATTCACATCGATAGACGCAAAATAGCCACCGCTAAAAGAAAGGCATCAGGGGATAATATGCCTGCACAGCCACCCCGCCTTCGCGCTCGAACGCCAGAATTTTCATTTCAAGACCACTGCTTCCTTTGTGGTACAAAGATTCTTACAACAGAAAGAAAGAAACGAGACTATTTTCTAGTAAGGACATACGACTTTCAGAAATCTATCATTCAGGCATGTGATGAGCGGGGTGATGATGATAGCTGGGCTGAAGATGTAAGGTATAGAATAAGTAACGCAATAGACTTACCGGCTGCGGACGCTCTCTATCATCATGTCTGCAGTGTTAATTTTCGCTCTAAAAACCTATCTATTCCTCTGCGGTACCAACAAAGTGATGGAAGGGAACGCAGTGTATCAAAACCAGGCCGGAGGTCCGATGTGTCACGGAAAGAAGCCTTCTTCAAAGTGGTTGATGACCTTACACAAGATGATGATGAGCAAACTACCGTTACAGACCTTGTGAGAAAAATGTCCCAGATTACCCCAGATGCATATAGCCCAAAATATATGCGTCAGAAACTTGAGCAGCACTTAGGTGAATCTGTTGTAATAACCAATATAAACGGGCGCCCAGATGTGGTCACATTCCGAACAAAAGCTGCCAAAATACTGCAGACATTTCATGATACCCCGTCGACAGATGAAAATCAACTAAAACAGCAAATTGTAAATACTGCAGCAGACCTCGTTCGCAATGAAATCAAGTGCATTCAAACTTCAAAGGAGACTTATCCCGATAGTAACAAGTTAAGCTCACTTGAAGATAACCTGGATTATGTCCCAGGTTTGTTGCGCACATTTCTGGACCGTGTTCTAACAGGAAAGACTAAGGATCTCAAAGTTGCTACCCTTGGACAATGCATTGTTCAAATGTCCAGACCAAGGATTGTTCTGGCTCCTATTCCCTTAGGTCTTGGTGTTCAAATGCACCACCAGTACGGATCGCGGTTCTTAATTGATAGTTTGAATAATCATGGGCTATGCGTGTCCTATTCAGAGGTACTGAACTTTGAATCAAGTGCGGCTTGTTTCAAGGGCACAGGTATTCCGGTAGCTGGACACTTTGGTCAGTACATAGCCGACAATGTCGACCATAATCTGAGGACTTTAGATGGACGCGGTACAGTCCATGCAATGGGCATCATAATGACAATGACCCCAGGTATGCCAAAAAAAAAAGTTGCTATTCCGCGACTAACCAACCTCTTAACTGCAGGTGGACTGGAGGATAACAAAATTGCAATTCGCTACTATAGATACCTTAAAGGGAAGAGCCTTCCATTGGTATTCAGGAAATTGCCCCTGGTTGAAATAGCCAATGAACAGCATGGAAAACTGGACACTTTGTGGAAAGTATCATGGTCCCTTCGACCACGTTTTCCAGGCTGGAGTGGAATGATGCAGGCATTGCGCAAGGGTGACCATCCAGGAAAGTCTAGTGTTCACTTTCTTCCTATGTTGGATCTTGACCCAAATGATATGACATGCATTTGTTCTACACTCCACTTCGTTGCGACTGAAAGCAATCGCCAAGGCACAGTTCCAGTGATAACATTCGACCAGCCTCTCTGGTGGAAATCTAGAACAATCATTCTGAATGAAGACGTAGCCAGCATTCTCAAGCCAATCATACTGATACTTGGGGGTTTTCACACCGCAATGAGTTACCTTGGCAGTATCGGTCACATAATGGAAGGATCGGGCCTGAAGGAAACGCTGGAGCTAGTTTATGCTGGCAATGCTGTGGAGCACATGTTAGTTGGAAAGGCATATGCAAGGGCTGTTAGAGGACACTTCCTGGTAGACGCTGCTTTAAATGCGATCCTCTTAACACGATGCTATGATGTACCAGGTTTTTCAGAAGAGGAAGACGTCCCAGATACCTCAGATGACCTTCGGGAGGCCCTGAAATGCTGTGATGCTTTCCTGGCAGAGGAGATGACTGACGAAGTGGTTTGCCAGCAGGATGTGTTTGACCGGATAAAGGAGAAAATGGGAGCAGAGAAAGAACGTTTGTCTGAGTTCCCAACAGGAAACCTTTGGATCCAGTACATGGGAATGGTGGATTTGCTGAAGACGTTTCTGAGATCTCAAAGAACGGGTGACTTTCAGTTGTACCTGAGGTGTCTCCAGGACATGCATCCCTATCTTGCCGCATCTGGACACAACCACTACGTGAAATCAGTGCAGATCCATCTTCAGGATATGCTGGAATTGAAAGAAACAAACCCTTATGTCTACAACAGGTTCAGTTCTGGTCTTTTTGTCATCCGGCGCAGTGACCGATTCTGGGCTGGGTTGCCTAGTGACCTAGTCATCGAACAGGCTCTTATGCGGACAATCAAAACCACAGGGGGTTTAACAAGAGGCCGGGGTATGGAAGAGAAGAAGCGGACACGCTGGCTTCTTGCAATGCCCGCCTGTGCTGACATCAATGAATCGATGCAGGAACTTACAGGTGCAACATACAGTACTAGTGATCAGCATAAGGACCTTTTTGTTGCACGGAAGGAACGCGATCATAAAGACACTTACGAGATCTTCCAGTACCTCAATGACTACAACCCATTCGTGTCAGAAGAAGGAGCATTGCACAGCGTAGCCACTGGCGTGACTGCAAGTGCCTCGTGTAACCCACATGAAGCAAGGAAAGTCGGAGAAGCTATCTTGGACAAAATGATGGGACAAAACGCATTTGACTTTGTCTTCATAAGGAAGGAACAAATAGAAAGAATGGGACTGAAACAGCTGGTTGTGGATGGCGAAAAACTGAAAATTGACCCTCAGCTTCTCTTTCAGAGGCTGCTAATTCTAGCTAACAACAGTGACTATAGCTTGGACGATCTATTGAAATATGAACTTTCTGCGCAACCGACAGCATTGTTTGATAAACACGGTCTTCTCCGCCAAGCAAACAAGCCACAACTGGCTGATGCGCTACCGTCCACTTCATCAAATGAAGTCCAGCAGACGCGTGATAGTAAACCAGTGTACAATGTCCTCGATGGAGGTTCTCTTTTACATAGATTTCCCTGGAAAAGGGGTGAAACGTTTGACTCCATAGCTTCTACGTACGTCAAGTATGTGAACACGTTTGCAAATCCAATTGTCGTTTTCGATGGATATGAAACAGACAGCTCCACAAAATATTTGACTCATCTCAGGCGATCAAAGGGTGCAGTTGGTCCACAGGTGTTCTTCAATGGCAGCATGGCGCTAAAGTCGAAGAAGGAACACTTTTTGGCAAACATCGAAAATAAGCAGAAATTCATCAATTTCCTGTCTGAAAAACTCCTAACCCAGGGTATCAAAACATTGCACTCCAAAGGTGACGCTGATCTTTTGATTGCATTGACTGGGGTGAAGTGCGCAAAAATTGGTGCTACACATGTTATCGGAGAAGACACCGACCTTCTGGACTTTGTCACCATGCTGAAGAGGACATGGATGAGTTGACATTTCGATCGGACAAAGCAGTGAAACCAGATAAAAACACTAAAATTAGAGAGTGGCAGATCAATGCTTTGCAGACTTCTCTGGGTGAAAAGCTGTGCTTCCTGTTACCCATCATCCATGCCATTGGAGGTTGTGACACAACTTCGAGATTGTACGGGATTGGTAAGGGACTACCTCTCAAAAAGGCGATGTCAAACACTTCGTTTGCAAAGCAGCTGGAGCAAGTGTTGGATTGTTCCACTCGTGAGGAGATGAAAACCTCGGGGGAGAAGGTCCTAGTAGAATTATACGGAGGCAAGAACACAGAGTCCTTAGATTCACTGAGGATAAGGAAGTTCAAGGAAAAAGTAGTGAGGTGTGCTTCCAGCGTAGAGATACAAAATCTTCCACCCACACTGGATGCCGGAATGTACCACATATATCGAGCCTTTTACCAAGCTAAATGTTGGATGTCAAAGGATGAGGACTGTGTATTGAGGGCAGTAGATTGGGGATGGCAGGATCTACAGGGCAAACTTATGCCTAGAACAATGGACTGTCAGCCTGCCCCTGACAATATTCTCAAGTTGATAAGGTGCCAGTGTAAAGGGGACTGCTCCACAAACAGATGCAGCTGCAGAAAGCATGGCCTGAAATGTACAAATGCCTGTGGTGAATGTCGTGGTGATGCCTGTTCCAATAGCACAGCTATTGAAGTGACTGAGGAGGACACGGACATGTAACTCACGGGGGCTGAGCCAAGTAGTGCAGCTGGTTTATGGACTAAGTATTTGGTCCCAAAGAGTGTTCTAGGGCTAAAGAAACAGCAATCAAAACCAAATTATACAGGGAATTACAATAACAAGGTACAAAATGTCTATTTTCAGTAAAAATCAGGGACTACGTCATGACATGACGTAATACTACGTCATAGTGACGTCATATCATGACGGAATTAGTCTTATTTGATAGATTGATATCACATTTCTATCTGTTGGCAATACATTTATGGGCCCTAAAACCACCCAGAAAATAGTTTGCTGTACATACAATTCTGACATGGCGGCCATCTTGAATTTATGCAAGTTAGGGCATTTTGGGTGGGTAACTTTGAGATAACTTTTGATATGATGTTCAGTGGGGTACAATGAACCAGTCAAAGCAATAAAACCTTCTGAAGCAATTTGTTCTAGGTATTTTATAATTTGACTGGACTAATAATGCTTGAATCCACTTTGCTCCCAAAGACTTTGGATATAGCATAAAACAACTCAAGAAGCTGCATACATTGGTGTTGGATTTGGGGTTTGACATCTGGACTGAACAGAAATATTACTTTTGAGATTTTCATATTTGCTATTAATTTGCAAGATTCTGAACAGTCAATAACCTAACAAATTGATGTAGCCTTAAGCATTATGGGTTGAGGTGGGTGTCACCAATGGAAAATATGAATGGATTTGGTGGGAAAATAAGTGGGACTGACGTTTTGATGCTGGGAAGATCTCCTGTAGAAGTCATCTCTGGATTTGGAATGGTCTTTGGGTATCCAATTTAGGATTTCAAAGGACATTAGAAAACAATAATACTAATATTAAAATAAAAAGAATGAAGGTCTTTCACTAATTTATGTTACAAAAGCTCTAATTATGAATCTCTAAAGTTCATTACAACTTTCAAGAATCCTTGTATTTTTTTCTACACTTTATTAAAGCTCATAAGTGCAGTTCTTCAAAAAAAGTGCAAGTGGAGCCACTGTTTTAGCTGAATACAGAGCCCAAAAGTGTCTGAACGAAAAGTCCAGGAGATTGTTGGTAAACATTGTAGTTGCTAACATGATGGAAGTACATGGGTAAGTTTTATTTTTGTAGTTGTAAACATAGAAAATCTTGATTGCTGCAATGAAATGTTTAAAACTTTAACATGTCTATGAACATGGATTAATTGACACATGTAAGTATGTAAGTGCTCCATTGATGAAACATTTAGCTGGTCAACCCATGAAGATAGTTGGGAAATTGGAGAGTGGCAGTAACAATTTCTGACTGCCACACTTGTGCCAATTTTTAACCAGGCTAATTGGTATGTTCCTGTTACAGAATGAGTTGTCTGTTGCTTTGTCAGATCTGATCCTGAGCTGGGGATCCATTGTAAACTTAGCCTTAAAGATCTCCTGCATTGGCCCCAAATTAGCACAATAATAGAAAAAAATGTGTTTGCTTTCAAGGACAGTGATGTGACATGATCAGTATTAACCATTGAACACCAGGTATTGCTTTTCATTTTAAATATTCTCCACAGACAATACCATATGCTGAAAGACACATGTTATTGAAATTGTGTACACAAACTTAGTTGGGCTAACCCAGGCAGTTCAATTTCATTATGTTAGAAACTTTCCTAGTTCATAGCATGTTATATTTGGGAGCTCTGACCAATACAGCAGATAGCTGAGCGCCTTTAAAGACCCCTTTCTCCTCTATGCAAGTGAATTTCAAGGCCCAGGTTATTAAATTCATCATTGGTCCATTGTTGTTTTTAAGAATACACAACATTTGAACTGACCAGTATTGCAGGTTTATGGCAGATTTGTGGTGAGAGAAAAGGGCCTTTAAGTAATCACTCATTTAGTAAGGCAAACATCTAATACACTAATATCACACTTTATTATGATATAATATACTATTACACCATATTATAATACACTTAATTTCCCCCTACATCTACCATCACAGACGGACGCCACCTACGGTCACAAAAAAAAAAAAAAAAATTGCAGTCGGTATTGTCAACCTGTTTGAAAACCTTCAAGACCCATACACACCAACAGGTCATGTAAGTAATTAATTTAAATAAACTGCAGGAGGACCCAAGACCCCCACCAAGGGTTTTTGGATTAAACACTCGCTGTCATAGGGACATTATTGTAAATTTTGGAACTATACTTCAAAACAGTTGTTCTGCAGTATCATAGTTTAACATTAAATGCAGGGAAAAGGCATACATGCATAGGAGGGGAAATGGTTTGTCTAATGCAGGGCCAGTCAAATTTTACATTATAGGTATCATGATCTTTCCAGGACAAGAGGAGAACTTTTTTTTCTCACTTAAAATGTTGGGACATGCATGATTTGGAACTGGACATTGCCATGGAAAACATTTCATCTCCCCCCCCCCCCCCCCTTTGCAATTCTTCCTTTAGATGCCCATGACTTCAGTAGAAACAGGAAGTTGTGGTTAAAGGTCTCTTGTATAAGCGCTGTAGTTTTGCTAGTTCAAACTAAAATTACTGCCACATACTCATAATTTCTGAGAGTGTTTTTGATGGTAAAGATGTCTTGGAAGCTACTTATGAAAACTCCTAGCGATTTTTAACCTACAGCTTAACTTGGGAAATGCTTTTAAGAAATCTCCAACTGGAGAGTGGTACATAAAATGAACCACAGCTAGTACTAAGTACATTTCATTATTATTTTCAGGAAGCTTTTTATGATGAAAGAACCAAAGGAGGATTCCTTGCAGCAAGGATAAAAAAACGTCAATAGAGGAGAACATCATTCTGAACAATCAAACATAACTCCAAAGGACCCTGCCTGCAAGCAAGATGGAGACCCCATGCTTAAAAGGCCATTACCTGCTGTGTCTGATAACCTGCAATCTGAAGATAACACTACAGCAGATGTAAACTGGATGAAACATACCCCTGCTGTATCTACAGATTCTAATTTGGTCTTTGAGAGGATGAAAAATACTCTATTAGTGAGGAGAAACATGGTCAATGCTATGAATTCAGCAGGGCATATAATAGAGGAATTTCCACAATTCAAGATTACTCGAGGCCTTGTGAGTATGACACAAAGTATTCTGACTGGTGTCATGTATGCTATTAGACTGTGGATTGCATGCATTTACAAGTGTGCGGGGGAGATATGTCTGTCATGGGCATGGACGTCGCTAGAGGGGGTGTGGGGGGTTGCGACTGTCGCACTTTAAACTTTCCAACTGTCGCACTCTCATTTTCACATATTCTTATAATTTGCGAGTGACCTAACATTTTCGGTCAAAATTGACCTTCAACCAGTCATTTTCACCACGTTTTCTTTGTCAAATTGAGACATTGTATCTCGCGATCCTTATACTCCACCATAAAAAACTTTGTTAGAGTTTTTTTTGTAGCACACTGTTTTACAAACCATTGTTTCATGGATTTGCTGTGAAAGAGGCAGTACCTCAGCAGACTTATGTCAGGAAAACCAGTGAACTTGTTGACTTCAAACCACTGTCATTACTGAGGATTCAATCCAGATGTGATCATACACTTATGTCTGTCCAAGGCACATAATTTTTCAATGAGTTAATTTTGCACATTTTTTGGCTGAACTAACCCAGTCAGTGTTCGTTTCTAACAATTGTTTTTATCTGTGAACAGTTATTAAATTGTTTCGCCAGCTAGAATATTAGAGAACATGCTACAAATTACCTTTTAATCAGTGTTATGTGATTGCCAATGGTTCAGTTATGTTCAAACATATAATTATCAAAGTAACACTGTGTTATAGTTCAAGTGTAAAGATATGAATACACAGTGTACATTGTATACATACATCCGGGTATTAAAGTGTGATACCATTGGTTTCCATGCATGTGTTTATCAGTTTAAGACAAAGGTATAATATTAACTTTAAGCATTTATAATATGCAAGCATTATGATCTGATTTATCTTCATTAAAAAATAAGTTTCTAATCAGTTTATGGGCTTGCTCATGTTAGACAAGCTTTTGTTCATTCTTGTTTATGCACTTAATAAGGTGTTTTCTGTACAACTGATGCTTCTAAGATGAATATAAAAAACGTGTAACACATTTAAAATGGCATCTATGGCTTTTATCTGTTGTTTATTGCTTATGCGTATTGTCCAGCCCAGACTTGGGCGATACCTTGGAAAGGTGTTTTACAAAATACAGAATTAACACGACCTGGATTGGATAAAAACTTGCAATTCAACATCAGTGGGAAGATCTAAATAACACCATTTTTGGTGTTAAAATCAATTCAGTTAGTGTTAATTTTACACCAACCAGAGTAACAATATCAACACCAAAGATAATGAATTTAACACCCTTTGTGGTGTAAAGAAAAGGAATCTCAACTTGGTGTTAATTTAACACCCGCTGGTGTTGGCAAATATGCACTCCAAAAAGAATACAAATTTAACACCATGGGTGTTAAATTTAACACCCGAGTTTTTGCAGTGTAACAGGGCCTATAGAGCAAAACTTCTTACTAGTTGCTTTATTGTAAGGAATTTACACAAAACCAAATGATTTATACTTACCCACATACCGTAGTTCCACAGTAGGCCTTACCCAGTGAGATTCTGCAAGCTGGGTACTCATCTGTTTATAATATCCATCAAGGACCATAAGTTAGCAGTTTTCCAGTCAATTTTAATCTTTTTTATTGATGTATCACACTACATAACCACTTGTTAATAATGGCGTAAAATACTGGGGCTTGTGTAGTGGTGTGGTGTTTAGGGAAAGGGTGTGGTGTTTAGGGGCTTTGGGAGGGCCTTTGGTGGGTTTACGGTTGTTTAGAAGGGGATGTGGTGCTTAGGGCATTTGGGGATGGGTGGTGTGTGTACCAGCTTTGGGAAGGGTTATTTGGGTATTTTGGAGGATTAAGTTGGTTTTGTCGCTTTGGGATGGGAACTATGACAGGACTTGTTTGATACATTACGTACTATGGATACTCTGACCAATTTTGTTTTGAAGGGCCTGTTTTCTTCTTCTTTTGCAAATGCATAGAGACAAACATTAGCCAACAGTGGAAAGAGATTGCCTGGTCTTTTATTAAACTTGTACTGTAACAATAAAGCACTTTAAGTGACAGACACAAATAACTTTAAAAAACATATTGGTGTAACACTCCCAATGAAAGAACATGTTTTAAATGTACTGTGAAAATATGGGAATGAAATATATTTTACATGCATGGACAAAAAGAAGACGTGCATTAAAGGGTAGTATAATTTACATCAGTCACTTCAAAGTGACATACTTTGATAAAACAATTTGAAGACTTCTTGAAATGAAACAAACACTTCATAATGTGAAGGCTTCATACAATAAAATTGTCTGAAAAAATATATTTTGCAAACAATGTCAAGTGCATTATGACTGGAAGAGGTATTGCAAGGAGGCATAGTTAAAGCCACGACAGAGCAAAAACAGTTCAGGTTCCAGGATGGATATTTTTTAACGAAGTTTTGCACCTTAAAGTCTCAATACGTGTTTGCTGATGAATTTCGGAAGACAAACTTCCGAAGCAGATTCAATATTTCTTATTCTGAATGCACTCTGACCAGGTTGGTTTAATGTAGAAAAGCTTTTGCAAGTGAAAGAAAGAAAGTTATTTTCTGTTGCCCTTTTGGCGCAACAATTTACCGTAAAATCACTGCGACCGCCCATATCAGCATGTTCATTACACAAATGTAACCTATTTATACTCATATTCTCCTCTCTTTTGACCCAATTTCACGGAGGAAACGTCTGAAAACACCCGTTTAGTGCTTGCAATTGAGAGAAAATATACACAATTTCGCAACCTTTATCGGTAAAACCGAAAGAAAATACTATTCAATAGCGGAATGGAACTAACACAGACTAGCCACAAAAGTAAAAGAAAGCCTAGGCCTAACGGTCGTAAACAAAACAGAGAGATTTGATTGGCGCATGGTATGTTGGGCGGGGCTTGCACATTATGATTGAAGCTTGTAGAATCTACGGACTCGTTCAAAAATCTGGCGAATTTTATTCAGCTCAAAGCCTTTAGCGACAGATAACTCAATCAAAATAATGATTATTAATATGAAAAATTGTATAGAACGGTCTTTTTCAATGCGCATTTAGGGCAGTAACATGGAAATTTCGCATTGAAAATTTGTGCAAATACAAATTGATACTTTAAATACAAATGAATTATGAAATGTAACTTTGCAATGGTGAGATACAACTGTGACATAAAGCTTAGGATATCAATTAAAAGAAAAATATAGAAAAGTACATGGTAATAGTAGAAAGTAAATAAACGGCTCCAAACTTGACATATAACTTGAAACGAGTTATATAAATAAACTCTAATATGAAGACTTTAGATAATATACATGAGGATGTGAAAAAGTCTGGAATGCCCTCTGTGTACCTTAAGAAGGAGGTACGTTAAGCATTTTTTTTGGGGGGGGGGGTTGACCTAATACTTTATACCAGTGAACTGCAAATAGAAAAATGTCAAATAGAACGTACACAAAAATGGAGATGAAAATACATAAGGATAAACTAGAAGTGTTCATATTTAGATGTAAGTGTCTTTTTAACTTATCAGAAAATAACTTTACGGATTTTGCGTTTTTTAATGAATCAAATATTTGATTCTAGAACTAAGTACCATCAGATACAATTGAGCGTTTGTAAAGCTCAGAATTAATGGGAAGAGAAAATAAATTTTGGAAGGACCTAGTATTGTGGGAATGTATATTATGAGTGAAAGAAAAGATATTTTTGAAAATATCTGGTAACTGTTGCTTAACAAATTTTAAAATGAATTTAGCGCAATGGTGTATTGAGAAAACCTATTCTGGTAAGAAGAAATGATGTATGTGCTCTAAAACTTGGATTGGGTGATAATACGAACAGCATTTTTCTGGAGTATGAATAATTTATTTAGATGAGGAGGGTGAGCAGTTCCCCACACTAGATTGCAATAGCTTAAAATGAGAATGAATGAAAGTATTGTATAAATTCTTAAGGATATTACCATGTACAAACTCTTTTTTTTAGTTTTGCTGATATTCATTCAGTGATAAGTTATTTGCCTTAAACCAATTAGCAATTTTTTGTAATTCGGAGTTAATGACTGATATTATAAAAACTGTTGTGCTTATTTAAAACACTGGTATCATCAGTTAAAATTGTTAAGTGTAAAAGATGTAAACTATGGGTTATATAATTTACATATAGCCAAAAGAACGAGGATGACCCTTGGGGCATACCACAATTTATATTACGATACGATGAATAATAACTATTATCAATGGATACGAGTTGTTGTATGTTGGATAAGTAATTAACAAACCAATTGTGAGTCACTCTTCTAATACCGAGATGAAGTAGTGTAGTAACAAGAATTTGATGATTGACAGTATCGAAGGTTTCCATAAGTCTAGAAATATGCCTAATGAGTACTCCCTTTTGATAAAACCATTGATGATAAATTGTGTGACATCTAAAGCTGCCATAGCAGTAGAGCGACCTTTACGAAAACCAAACTGTCTGTTGCTGAGTTTCTTATTTTTATCAAGAAATTTAATGGTACTATTGTAAATAATACGTTCCAGAATTGTTTTTAAATATGAAAGTACTGAGACGGGGCTATAGTAAGAAACCCATAAACTCTCACCACCTTTAAATATAGGAGTGACTTTAGCGTCTTTGGAACGAAGCGGTACAACACCAGTTGCAATTGATCAAGTAAAAATAATGAAAGGAGCTGATAAAACTAACAACAATATACTACTATACGAAATATTTGATGTAACTTACTATGAATAGTGAGTCAATTTACACAGAACGGTAGACTCATGTGGATGTGAATTTGATCAAATGAGAGACATATAAAAAGATAAAAGCAATATCATTTATTGTCAAACGAAACTATTGATTTAACAAGGGAAATAATCGTTTAAAAGGATTCGACGATTATTTTACAGCTGAATAATTTGCCTATGTGTTGGATCTATATGACATTCTGACCAAGAAAAATAAACATAAAAAGATAGCAGTCGTTCCAGTCAAGGCAATTATGTGACAATTATTTGGCAGCCCTTGCTGAGTAGGCTTTCCATAAACTGTTTAGGTACGGTGGTTTAGATTCAAAATGGTGTTATCTTGTTCCTTCGGTTTAACTACATTTATGTGTACGATTTGTGTGCGTGTGCTATAAAATGAAAGCTATTTGGCGGAGAAGTTGCCGGAAGGGAGGAGAGGAGACACATGCCTCCATGCTCACAGTGTCTACGTCGCTGTATATGTTAATAATATCAAACCGTTAGAAACACATATTAGTACATGCGAGACAATATATTATGCCCTCTCATATTTCTATGTTGACCCAAACTGAGATTTGTGTTTTGAAATACGACAATCTAGGTCCCATGATACGACACACGTAAATTTGGCTTAAATTGTCAAGCACTGAATCAAACTTAAAATCAAGCTTAAAATAGCTATTTAGGAAAACCGTCTGAGAAGCAGATCACAATGTTATATAAAAACAAGAATCTTATCTAGGTTAGTCATATCAAAACTGCTTTGCCAACTTTTTGACTGTTCCCATTAGGGTCTTAAATTTCTTAGGGTATGTGGTAAGTTCCCCCATCTGTTTACGCCACTGGTTATTCAACGTTCATTCATACTTAGTAAAGATTCCTAAATCCTATTGGTCCATTCAGGTCAGCTGACCGTGGTTAATCCTGTGAGTAACGCACGGTAAAATTACGGGGCATCACTTTAATAAATGTTTGGTTATATGTAACCAAAAATGTTTTGTTTTATGATTTTTCTCCCACACAAATGGTAGTGTATGAATGAACGGGGTTAATCAACGGTCTAGCGTGCGTTACTCACATGATTAATGCACTCCGGGTGTTAATGCTATCGCCGGATGCACTCGGGCTCCGCCCTCGTGCATCGCTTGCATTATCCCCAGATCGTGCATTAATCCATTTTATTGTGTTAGGTATATGTACACGGATATAAAGCGACCTGTGATCAATTGTCTTCTAGTTTCACTTTTATTCAGGTATAGAATTTTATGCAGGTATAGAACAAATGTTATAACGTAACATATTCAGTTGTTCACTTCCTGCTGCAAAAGTGCTCAATACATACAAGTAGAGCAAGTATATATGCAAGGCTACATATTATACTAATATGTTATTGTATAGGGTATTGTTAAGGTTAGGGGTACGTGGATTTGAACAATGGAAAATACAATGGGGTCCTCGGTCTGAATGTAATACAAACATATGTGTGTGTATGTCTGTGTGTGTTACGCCTCACTTGTAAACACGATATCTCAAGTAGGGTAGCTTGGACTAATCTAATATTTGATGTATATGAGTACCACATTGAGTAAATGTGCCCTATTGATTTTGGTGCCTGTCAAGGTAACCAAATGTCAGTTAGAGGCTAAAAACCAAACTATTAAAACAAACAATAACTCACATTGACAGGGTCCGACATAGTTGATATTTTGGGAGTAGTAGTCAATGGGGTAAGGGATCGTTTCCAAACATAACGGTCATGTGATCAAAGGTCAACAAAGGTCAATCAGGGGTCAAAACTAGTATTTTTGCAATAACCTGAGAACAAAATGTCCGTCAAGGTTGGGAGTTATACTATTGTAATCCAGTAGTGGACCCTCATCTGGGTGACCTTTGACCTCAGGTTGACCTCCGGTGACCTTTATTAGTTTTTTTGGTTATTTGAATTTTCGTGGCCATTATCGGATCTCAAATACCTTCCGATCAAAATGGTCCATGGTTGACCCCTGGGCGACCTTCGTGTGCGAAGTTATCAGAGGTCATATTTTTTTTTTTTTTAATAACGACAGTTAGGTCGTACAGACTTGTCATGATGCTTTTTGGAATCCGCGTGTCAAACTACATCTGACCTTGAGGTCAAAAGGTCAATGGGTCAAATCTTTAAAAAATATGCTCATTTAAAGAGATACGGGTAAAAACAAAAAAAAGTTTGTCAATATTTTGATATATGATAGAGCTCTTTGTGCTATACAGAAGAAACCAACCCCTGCTTCAATCGGACACCAAGTTCTCAAGTTATGAGGGGCCAAAGGTTGGTTTTGATACCTTTCTAGCAATAACATTATGTGTGTACATTGTAGGCGAAATTTTTTTTAGGACAGAGTGCACATCATCAATAGAAACAGTTTTTGATAAGATCATTAGGTCATCCAAGGTCATTCAAGGTTGATTATGTGCAAAAAACTGCC
The DNA here is from genome assembly GCF_037975245.1 of Apostichopus japonicus. Classification (NCBI taxonomy): domain Eukaryota; kingdom Metazoa; phylum Echinodermata; class Holothuroidea; order Aspidochirotida; family Stichopodidae; genus Apostichopus; species Apostichopus japonicus. The sequence goes on along the minus strand of NC_092575.1, from coordinate 21,981,988 downwards.
AACTTATGCTAATGTTTGCAACAACTTCTAGTCACGAAATCTGACATGGCTGGTATATTAGGACAAGCTGTGAATGAAGTAGGGGAACATTTCCAAAATAACCGTGATGTGATCCAAGGTCACCAAAGGTCATTTATGGGTCAAAATGGGTTTTTTCTCAATAACTTGTGAAACTACCACTGACAGGGTCCGACATGATTGATATTTAGGGGACTAGTTGTGAATGGGGTAAGGGATCGTTTCCAAACATAACGGTAATATGATCCAAGGTCAACAAAGGTCAGGCACATATCCACGACTTTCTCTCTGGTATGGAGTGTAGTATGGAGATTGATTCATATCCCTCTGGTCGCAGTCTGTGTTCAGGAAGGGGTTGGTCTGATGTCTTACTTCCTTATGAAATGGATTCCTTGATGGCTGTGAGCTCACAGGTGACGTTCATTCGTCCATTAGCAGCCAGTGTTCACTTGAATGTGCCTCTGACATAGTTGGTGAACGTAGAGTGTTTTCTTGGTTCCTTCGGGAATAATCCGTAAAGTCCGAATATTCTTCCTACATATATTAAAATTGTTCTCTATCAGCGGTTCAAGCTCTAGTATTGCCAGACTGCATTGCATTGCAGATCTGTCAGAAAGTTCCACTAGTTTTTCCACTTTGTTCCTCATCATGGGGAACCAAAGTCTTTTCCGTAAGAATCATCCTTTGTTAGAGAGTCAGAGTCTTTTTGTAAAAATCATCAGAGTCTTTTCTGTAAGAATCATCATAGTACCTTGTTGGAGAGCCAGTCTTTTCCACGTGTTGGATAGAAATAATAGTAGAAAAGATAAGGACAACATGTAATGCCTTTAAATCCAACATAATATTTAGAATAGAATAGATATAACTACACGCTACACAAATTTTCGGACACCCTGGTCCTTCGTCAGGTGTAAAAAGCTCTCTCCTTCAGGGATGTGTTTACATCCAGGTCCATACAATTGTGACACTCCCTTTGTGATATATCTTATCACTTGTGTTCTCTGTCCTGATATACAATACATTGGCCAAGCCTCCACTCCCTTTCGTTTAAGACTTAATCATCACAAATGCACAATCAGACTCAACAAAACCAGTTTTCCAGTGGCTGAACACTTTAATCTTCCACAACACAATATCGACTGTCTTAAGTTTGCCATAATCCTTGGCAATTTGTCTGACCATAATAAAAGAAACTTGAAGGAAGTCGAATTGATCCTTAAAGTACGTTCACACTGTCATGGTCTCAATAGGGATAAGGCTTTTCTTTCCGGGTTCAAGCACTCTGAGCATTCTGGGGCTTGCGGTAGACTAACGTGATTTCAATCACTCTTTTTACACCTGACGAAGGACCAGAGTGTCCGAAAATTTGTGTAGCGTGTAGTTATATCTATTCTATTCTAAATATTATGTTGAATTTAAAGGCATTACATGTTGTCCTTATCTTTTCTACTCTATATATATATATATATATATATATATGAATATATATAGGAATCACGGAAAACTGTTCAATGCTGCATTTAGAGAAATGCTGGATAAGCAATAAGCTTCAATAACCTATCAGTTTCATGCTCGAACTGTTGTTACTCGGCTATTTTAATTTCTAGTTCAATTTCAAATTTATGTCTCATATGTTTGTACAAGATAAATACAATGTTAACATTATATGATATTTCAAAACTACTTATTAAACTCAACGCCAAACTTTAAAATTTACAATTAAGTAAAAGTAAAACGTTGAGCTATAACAATGGACGCTCCGTTAATTTTTATATATCATGTTACTTCAAAACAAAGTTGTTTCACATTCGAGACAGTCATCATATATTAACTTCGTTGATTACCTGAATTGGCTTGCAACTAAAATATACAAGCAGCGTCTATCAGTTTCATTCTCCAATTGTTTATACTCGGATAAATATCAACTTCAATTTCAGTTTCAATTTCAAATAAATTTCTCATATGTTTGTGCAAGATAAATACAATATAACATTATATTACATTTCAAAACTACCTGGAAAGATTTAAGACAAATTTCATTGATGTCAAACAAATGGAATGAACGCGTGTTAGTATGTTCTAATAATATTCCTCCCCTTCTGTTCGAAAATACAAGGAAAGTTAATTACTATTGCGAGGCTAGATTGATCATAATAACTAATCTCATCTTGAAGCAAGTTCTGTTACAACCTACGCTACCGGATCAAATGGAGACTAATCATTTCCTGGTTGTTAGCATTATCGTGGTGCTAACCATAGGCTGCCAATCAACAGGTAAGTTACTTTCCCACAGTGTGATGGCGTTACAGTAGGCAGTCGATACAAAACGTACCAAATCATCACCTCACTGTCTTGTATTGAATAAATTAGATTTTAATACAGATTATGACTGAAGGGATTCTATAAAGATACCGCTTTCAAGAGAGAAAGTGGTTGAACTTATAATTAATGCGCACATACTGAAGAAACGAATTGTTACATGTGCCCGGTGTATTTGAACTCAATCGATTTTCTTCCTGCAATTGGTATCCAAAGACCTCTGCACACGTTTTCAATGATGAATGCTAGAAAACGCAGCAGCTACATCATTTGTAATGTCTGTTTGAGATATATAACCATTAAGGAAAATCCTTCACAAGTGTACGCTAATACTGGTTGCTTTTTTGTTAATTATTAGTATCAAATCATGATCAAGCGCCAAACTTATAAAATGACAATTCTGTGGAAAGTAGAACGTTGAGACATATAATATATGGACGCTACATTAACTTTTATATTTGATGTTACTTCAGAACAAAGTTGTTCCACATAAGAGACAGTTAACTAATATTAACTTAGTTGATTTACCTGAATTGACTTGCAAGCAAAAGATACAAGCAACGCAAATGATTCCTCTGGTTAAATGCATTGTAGAAATGTTCCAATAAACATAAACAGTTGTATAACCAACTGAAAAGGTAGGTGGTATGCGTCTTTACATAGGCTAAGCATAGGTAACTCTGGACAATCATGAACGTACAATGTTGATAAAAATATAAAAATACAGCCATCTACTGACAAGTATATAATTTAAGTTCAATGAGGTGTAACTGAATATGACTAAGATAACACAAATTTAACTTTACATTTCATACTGTTTCCACACCAGTGAATTCCTGGAATGTTCTCCTAGAATACGATTAACTAATGCAGATGAAGAAATTTGTAGGGTGTCAGTTCTTGCACAAGTGCTTTATTCAAACCATGCATAGTTAAATGAAATCAATGGCCGTGCATTGAGTTTGGTTGTACTTTCATCTTCGATAAAAAAGAAGAGTTATTTACAGACAAATGAAAGTCTAAGAAATGTAGAGAGACTGAGAAAGCACGAAACTTGTACTCACGGTCCCCTTTACAAAAATACAACAATTAAACAATAAAGAAAGAAGAAAGGTACAAAAACAAAACAAATAGCAATAGATCATGATAAAATCTTCTTTAGTGATCTTTTAAAGATAAAATTGTTCTATCATCTACTATGGAGTCTTGAAGGATGTTTCGAATAAATATGCATGTAGAAAGTAGAGTTTCATGGAAAATGTTGGTGTCAGGTTTATCAAAATGGAGCTTAAAGGAATTTCTAGTTTCATGGCTGTGTACATTAAAGTGTCAAAATAGTAAGTCACAAATCATTGAAAAAGATCTGTTTACATATTGTAAGTGAAAACAGCAACTTGGTACTAGAAATTTAAATATGTGATATTCATGAATGGCGAATTTCTGGACTTCGCATGTGTGGAAATTCTGCTAAAATGTCTGGCATTTCATTTCTCCTACCATCATTCATCCAGTGTGACCTAAATTCTGCCATCTTAAGCATATATATCACTGTAACTGCTCAGGATTGTCTTCCAGTGTGTGTTTGTTACAGCCACTCAATTTTATCGACTGGTTTCTCAGGTCCTTAAAAAAACCAAAACAAGTAACAGTTCATTATAAACACTCACATACAATGGGATGGGTTTCGCGCGTAACGCGAGCCCAATTAAGGGATTGCAGACATATTTTTACTCTGTTTCAGAAAATATGAAAATCTAAAATTTCTACCATATGAAACAAGAATGAAAGTGGTCAATATCAGCTAATGACTGTTAGCAGATTTTAAAATCACTATTTAATGAGTGCATAGCTTGTGTCTGGAGATTATTTGATAGTGCATGCTGCACATAATATATGAGGTCATGAAATGAGAAAGACTGACAGATTCAGTATTGGTTTTCAATATTCAGAGATGAAAATATATATTGAATTGTATCTTCATATTTTATTAGTGGTAATACACTTTGCAACATATGGAGAGGCAAGTGCAATACATGTTGTGTTACATGATTTCTTACAACTCTTTCTAAAGCTGGATTGAACTGGCTGTGTATCGGCATGTCTAAAGGAGAATATCAATCAACAATTTTTTGTCACTAGCCTTCTGAAACTGTGACCTCCTTGGTCTATGACCCAAAGCAAATTGCTTGGAAGTAGAAATATTAAACAGCACATCTGAGGTGGGTTTAGAAAAATACCTATGTTCAAGCTGGATGATGCTTAACAGCTTATAGTAGTGTCACCTTTTGTAACCAGTATATGCTTTACCCAGGCTTAGCAGTGGTCTAGTTAGTATTGGCCTCATTCTCAGTCGGGTAGGCCTATATACATGACACTTGGGGTAACAATCAGCAACCAGCTTAAGTGTAACCTAGTGCCATAATAAATGTATATAGCCTAGGCCTAGCTAACACACACAATTACGTTAGACTAACTCAGCTACCATCTTCCTGGTAGAAAAATCGGAAATGTTTAGGGACATATGTTTTTGTGAACTTATTCCAAGTTAGCTGCATGGGCATGAGCCACGCAGCCCTAGTACTTTTACATCAATCAATAAGTAAGTTATTTTACCGATTCCCAGTGTAGTCACAATGGGTATATATCTTATTTGTGTAATAAACGGCAAAGATGGTCCGATTTTACTTACATTATGTAAGAGAAGAGTTTCATATACAAGGTAGTAGCTGTTGAAACTAAAAGGTTATGTAACTTAACTTAGCTGATGCTTACATAACCTGTGTTCTAGTTTTACCTGACCTGTCTTACACAGCATTTTTTACATTTCGTTTTGTGGGTGTCCTGTTATATTTAGTTTATATCTTTCAATGTATGTGCACGCATTGCCGTTAACGTGTTTGTTCTTTTTTATTGCCATTTATGCATCATAACTCTTTAAACTTTCATGTTTATATATTGTATCTTATGCTGTTTATACTGGCATAAAGTAAACTGAAACTGGAACATCTCTCGCAGTTAGGGTTCCAAATTACCGTGAAAATTGAAACTAAAATCTTGTGCAAGTTAAATTTCTATTTCGGTTAACCGACTATATTATCTATTACAGGATACAGACCTAGCATAAACGAGCTTTAATATAGGCCTACTAGCTTTACTTGGGAATACTCGAACAATATTTATCCAAGCAGGTTCTTCAAGTTGTCTAATCGTTCAATTTCTTTACTTGCTGCAAAGGTAACGAACCTACTGTACTTTTTCTTAAATTTGTGGGAAATTACGATACTTTATTCATCTCCTTGACACAACTAAAAGGCAGAGAAAGAAAATGTGATGTCGGTAAGACACCCTGAGCTGCCTTTTGCCTCATTGCAATATCTCTGCTTCATTGCTGTTGTTTTGGTTGAAAATACATTGAGCTGAACTGATTTAAGTCTCAGTACGTGTTTGTCAAATTTAAATTTCGACCTTTCCAGCTTACTGAACTAAAAGTTCAGTAAAACTTACGCCGTTTTATGCGACTTTATATCAGTATTAGGAGTTATGTGTCATTAAAAAGTGTGGACTGAATAAAATTCGCCAGATTTATTAGCAATCCAGTAGATTCTGCAAACTCCAATCAAAATTTGCAAGCCCCGCCTAACCGATCATGCGCCAATCAAATCTCTCTTTTTTTGTTTACGACCGTTAGGTCTTAGCTTACTTTTACTTTCGCGGCTAGCCTATGTTAATTCCCTGCTCTTGTATCTTTCTCTCAGTCTTACCGATGTAGCTTGCAAAATTGTGACATAGCCTTCCATCGCAATGAATAAACAGGTGTTTTCAGACGTTCCCTCCGTGGAATTGTAAAAAGTGGATGATATGAGTATAGGACTGCGTTACAACTTTGATCGGGCAGATGTGTATACTAATTTTTATACATTTGTGTAATGAACAAGCTGACATGGGCGGTCGCAGTGATTTTACGGTAAATCGTTCGCGTCATAAGGGCAATAGAAAATAAATTTCTTTCTTAGATTGCGACAGCATTTTTCTATTAAACTCACCTGGTCAGAGTGCATTTAGAATAAGAAACATTGAATCTACTTCGAAAGTTTTTTTTTCCGAAATTCATCAGCAAACACGTATTGAGACTTTAAAATACATCACTGATTGCTGATTAATATATATACTGTTGGAACAACCAATGTGGATTTCTTCATCTGCTTGCAGAAGCACGAGAGGTAAAACCCGAAAAAGTCGAGAAACACATCTGGGATAAAGCAGAACTAGGTTGCGACGCCACCGACATTAAAAGTGCATTATGGGAAAAGCATGATGATCATTCAGCTGGTGTGCTATTTACAGGCCTACGGTCGGTCAGGAGCCGTGATCTGGACAACATAGTCATCTCATCAAACAACTATTCCATCATAATATATCCTGTTAGAGTTGTTGACGAAGGCGTGTACAGTTGTTCAGAACTCGGGGATGTCTTAGCAGTTTACAACTTAACAGCGAGAGGTACCAGAACTTTACCATTGCGGTGTCCACTTCCATTGAGTCAAATGCTACATATATATATATATATATATATATATATATATATATATATATATATATATATATATATATATATATATATATAAATATATATATATATATATATATATTTATATATATATGTATATTTATATATATATATATATATATATATATATTTATATTATATAAATATTTATATATAAATTTATATATGTATATATATATATTTTTTCAGTTGTTCCACAGCTGCGAATTCAACATATAGGATTCAATGTTTCACACGCCATCTGTTTGGACACTGTGCAAGATATCCATTTAGTTTGCATAGCTTTTCAGTCCAAACCCGGAATGAATTTAAAATGGACCACTGAACATGTAACCGTTCAAGAACTTTCAGAATTTACGAACGTTTCAGAGAATGAATTCATGACCGGTACATACAACTTTGAACAATTTATTATTGTTCGTCCATCTGTCGACTTCGCTAATATCACATGCATTGGGAACGGACATGAGAATCTTGAATATGCAGTAACAGTCTCCATTACTATCGATGGTAAGTACATGTCGTTGAAAAAAAAACATCATTCAGTTTCAGCCTTTAAGTTTAAGTTAAGTCAACTTAGTTTTCACTAAAAGAAACCAAGGCATGTTTGAGAAGAGAAATTTATTTTATAATACATAGCATCTCAGTAGTGGAGTATCACCAAAGTCATAATGACATTGCAACTCTACAAACTGTACGCTCTGTTCTGTAAAATCAAACGTTAATCGAATAAAAGATGTATATATAACTAATGACGGAGAAACAAATATTGGCATTTTGATTGTACACACAGAACCACGTGGTTTGCTAGCTTTTGCAACGTTCTTGGCGGGTTTCCTCACTCTGATGACAATTATTTCTCTTGGTGTCATTTACTACTCCAGGCTTCGGCGAAATAGAAGTGAGAAATCCTAGCTCATTTGATTCAGAAATTATACAGAAAGTAAAAAGAAGGGTCGACGAGGGTTCCTCTGCTTTCATTATTTTAGAAAGTGTTTTAATGTAATATTTAAAGGAGTAACGCTTCCAATGGCTAGTTGATGTCTTTAATTTTACTTTATCTATCCATAAGCATAGAAACAGGGGACAGAAGAACCCCTCCTCCACTTTTCAATGTGGAGGCAGGAGTATGTTTCTGTTTGCTTTCTGTGTTTGTTCTTGTTGATATTAGTGTGTTACTTTCTGGCATATTACAAACAACGATCACTCCTTAACATATTCTATACATCTCGTTGTACTTATCATTGAATGCATAAGACTACAAAATACAAAGCTCTGTACTTCTGTCTACTTTCACAGCAAAAGATCATTCAAAAAATGTGTAAGTTAATTTCTTCTCATGTTTTGCTCTGTACTCGTTTTGCAGTTGAATTGTATTATGATAGATCATGACAATAAACATTAACTGCGTTTAAACTCCATATTTAGCTGCACATCGACGAAGTTAAAAATTCGTTTACATAAAACTGATTGTTATTGATTTGATTTCGTTAAATTATCAGACAAAGTGAATCATGTGTCTATGCTTTGCCTACGAAAGCTAAACCATCAGAGGAAGAAGAAAGATTTTCAACAAGAGAAGGTAAGTAACGATTCACTTATATATAATTGTCATGTACTCTCAACTTTTTTTTCTCAAAGAAAATAACGTTGATTTCAATATAAAAGTGTTTCGTTGAGTTCTTCATTATATGTTTATATGTTTTTAAACTGGATTTAGAACAAACATAAGTTTCTTTGAGTGTTTTCTTTTACAAGACGTGACTATACTTTACTTACAAGGAGAGCCTCACCAACTGATACAGAAGGACCCCTCCTCCACTGTTCAATGTGGAGGCAGGAGTATGTTCTGTTTGCTGTCTGTGTTTGTTCTTGTTGATATTAGTGTGTTACTTTCTGGCATATTACAAACAACGATCACTCCTAAACATATTCTATACATCTCGTTGTACTTATCATTGAATGCATAAGACTACAAAATACAAAGCTCTGTACCTCTGTCTACTTTCACAGCAAAAGATCATTCAAAAAATGTGTAAGTTAATTTCTTCTCATGTTTTGCTCTGTACTCGTTTTGCAATTGAATTGTATTATGATAGATCATGACAATAAATATTAACTGCGTTTAAACTCCATATTTAGCTGCACATCGACGAAGTTAAAAATTCGTTTACATAAAACTGATTGTTATTGATTTGATTTCGTTAAATTATCAGACAAAGTGAATCATTTGTCTATGCTTTGCCTACGAAAGCTAAACCATCAGAGGAAGAAGAAAGATTTTCAACAAGAGAAGGTAAGTAACGATTCACTCATTTATAATTGTCATGTACTCTCAACTTTTTTTTCTCAAAGAAAATAACGTTGATTTCAATATAAAAGTGTTTCGTTGAGTTCTTCATTATATGTTTATATGTTTTTAAACTGGATTTAGAACAAACATAAGTTTCTTTGAGTGTTTTCTTTTACAAGACGTGACTATACTTTACTTACAAGGAGAGCCTCACCAACTGATACAGAAGGACCCCTCCTCCACTGTTCAATGTGGAGGCAGGAGTATGTTCTGTTTACTTTCTGTGTTTGTTCTAGTTAATATTAGTGTGTTACTTTCTGGCATATTACAAACAACGATCACTCCTTAACATATTCTATACATCTCGTTGTACTTATCATTGAATGCATAAGACTACAAAATACAAAGCTCTGTACCTCTGTCTACTTTCACAGCAAAAGATCATTCAAAAAATGTGTAAGTTAATTTCTTCTCATGTTTTGCTCTGTACTCGTTTTGCAATTGAATTGTATTATGATAGATCATGACAATAAACATTAACTGCGTTTAAACTCCATATTTAGCTGCACATCGACGAAGTTAAAAATTCGTTTACATAAAACTGATTGTTATTGATTTGATTTCGTTAAATTATCAGACAAAGTGAATCATGTGTCTATGCTTTGCCTACGAAAGCTAAACCATCAGAGGAAGAAGAAAGATTTTCAACAAGAGAAGGTAAGTAACGATTCACTCATTTATAATTGTCATGTACTCTCAACTTTTTTTCTCAAAGAAAATAACGTTGATTTCAATATAAAAGTGTTTCGTTGAGTTCTTCATTATATATTTATATGTTTTTAAACTGGATTTAGAACAAACATAAGTTTCTTTGAGTGTTTTCTTTTACAAGACGTGACTATACTTTACTTACAAGGAGAGCCTCACCAACTGATACAGAAGGACCCCTCCTCCACTGTTCAATGTGGAGGCAGGAGTATGTTCTGTTTGCTGTCTGTGTTTGTTCTTGTTGATATTAGTGTGTTACTTTCTGGCATATTACAAACAACGATCACTCCTTAACATATTCTATGCATCTCGTTGTACTTATCATTGAATGCATAAGACTACAAAATACAAAGCTCTGTACTTCTGTCTACTTTCACAGCAAAAGATCATTCAAAAAATGTGTAAGTTAATTTCTTCTCATGTTTTGCTCTGTACTCGTTTTGCAGTTGAATTGTATTATGATAGATCATGACAATAAACATTAACTGCGTTTAAACTCCATATTTAGCTGCACATCGACGAAGTTAAAAATTCGTTTACATAAAACTGATTGTTATTGATTTGATTTCGTTAAATTATCAGACAAAGTGAATCATGTGTCTATGCTTTGCCTACGAAAGCTAAACCATCAGAGGAAGAAGAAAGATTTTCAACAAGAGAAGGTAAGTAACGATTCACTTATATATAATTGTCATGTACTCTCAACTTTTTTTTCTCAAAGAAAATAACGTTGATTTCAATATAAAAGTGTTTCGTTGAGTTCTTCATTATATGTTTATATGTTTTTAAACTGGATTTAGAACAAACATAAGTTTCTTTGAGTGTTTTCTTTTACAAGACGTGACTATACTTTACTTACAAGGAGAGCCTCACCAACTGATACAGAAGGACCCCTCCTCCACTGTTCAATGTGGAGGCAGGAGTATGTTCTGTTTGCTGTCTGTGTTTGTTCTTGTTGATATTAGTGTGTTACTTTCTGGCATATTACAAACAACGATCACTCCTTAACATATTCTATACATCTCGTTGTACTTATCATTGAATGCATAAGACTACAAAATACAAAGCTCTGTACCTCTGTCTACTTTCACAGCAAAAGATCATTCAAAAAATGTGTAAGTTAATTTCTTCTCATGTTTTGCTCTGTACTCGTTTTGCAATTGAATTGTATTATGATAGATCATGACAATAAACATTAACTGCGTTTAAACTCCATATTTAGCTGCACATCGACGAAGTTAAAAATTCGTTTACATAAAACTGATTGTTATTGATTTGATTTCGTTAAATTATCAGACAAAGTGAATCATGTGTCTATGCTTTGCCTACGAAAGCTAAACCATCAGAGGAAGAAGAAAGATTTTCAACAAGAGAAGGTAAGTAACGATTCACTCATTTATAATTGTCATGTACTCTCAACTTTTTTTCTCAAAGAAAATAACGTTGATTTCAATATAAAAGTGTTTCGTTGAGTTCTTCATTATATATTTATATGTTTTTAAACTGGATTTAGAACAAACATAAGTTTCTTTGAGTGTTTTCTTTTACAAGACGTGACTATACTTTACTTACAAGGAGAGCCTCACCAACTGATTTAAACAATTCTCAAGCATTTTAGGCAAAATAATGAAAATGGCTTTCATTTTACAGTTGCATCGTTAGATAACTGAACATAGATCTCCTTGCTGGATGAGATCAAATTTACAGAGTGTGCGACACAATACAAGTTTGATCCGCCTGGTCGACAATTTTGACAATCAATATAATTTTATAACGTTTACACTTTTAAATAGTATCACATTCCGCGGACTATTGAGTCAACATCGGCTATATTCGGTGATCTTTCTTTTAATTGTTTTCTATTACATATATAAGATCCGTTGGCTTTACTCCTCTAACGTTGGAACTTCATTTAGTCACCTTGTTAATATAACAAATTTCCTTTTTCAGATGATGGTCTGTCACTTCTATTTCACTTGTCTTAATTTTATTCTGATAATAACATTAGAAATGCTTTTACGGTGTATTGATAGCTACATTACGTATAGGGGGACTGTTGCGTGACAAGGTATATGGTAATTTATGAGATATTCTCTCTCCTGAAATGTAATTATACGAATAAGAATTGGATGTATTTCTCAATGACTTCGAATCATTCTGATATTGACTTTCAACAGATACAATAGTCAGAGACGAAGACGACGTTGGCGATATACTCATCAATAGGTACATTGTTTTGTGTAATACATATAAAAAGAATAATGGACCAAAATATGATACAATGTCTACTTATAACTCAATGTTTTCAAAGAACATTTTGAATTAATTTATGTAAATTTCTTGCTGCTCTTTGACAAGTACCGTATGTCTCTTTGACATTAAAATGAGTTCACGTTTTGCCGATAAATTACAGATTTTATGCCAGCGGTTGTCATACTGATATGAAAGGTAATAAGGCGGAACAATGATGATCGAACCAAATGTGTTAAAAACTCGCGTATTAGGATTCACTTTATTGAAAAATTCTGGAAAAGTACTTTCGTCTGATCAATTCAATCTTATTTTCAATAAAAATAAGAAGAACTATATTCAATCATCTCAACGAATGTGTATACTATTCGACAAAACCAATTTTTAACTAGCTTTTCGTTTCATCCCTTTTTACGGTTACTTCAACCATGTTGGAAACTCTGTGACTCCCTTATTTTGATAAAACACTACAATGACGAAGCTATTTTGGAAAAAATAAGCACCAAGTACCTTACGACCGGAAGATCAAAACTCCGTATGGGTGAGTTTTACAGAAAGAAAAATTATATTGAAAATATAGCTTCACTTTCCACGAGGCTGAGTCAAGTATTGACGAATGCACTGTTTCGCACATGAACTGTCGGAAAGTTTTATTTTGTTTAAACTGCAGTTTACCGCGAAACATATCTCCACTACTAAATGCGACACTATTTGGTCTACATCGCAAATATTAAACTAAAATATTCCATCAATCATCTTTCTTTCTGCCATTTTATGGATGCTCTGCTCATTGGTGAACACCCAACGCCCCGTTTATTTGATTGAACACTTAGAAGACGAAACTATGGAGAAAATCAACACCAAGCTTCTACAAGTTACGAACGCAAGATAAAAACTCCATACTTTGTAAAAGAAAGTAACCAAGAAGGTATACAGCATATCTGTTTTCAACATGTGTATCTCATAGCATATTTAATACACAGTACAGTTATTATATTATTGTTAACCAATCTATTTATGTATTTTAATACAATAACACAATGTATGATACAATAAGCTTCTTCTAAAATTAAACAGTTTATTGAAACATACATTGTACACAGCGTAAGTTACGTCCTCTTTTGACATCATGATCTAACGGTACGGAATAACTGTCCATGTCTTCAAACAAATCGAACCATTTGCAGACCTTATTTGCCTTTTTCTTTATTTAGTCACATATTTATTCATTTCGTTTATTTTGTTACTTCAGTAGATGTGTGCCTTAATCTATATTGATCTATGAAAACGATAGGAAATATACCTAAGAATGAAATGAAACGTAGTTAGAAATACAATAAAAACAATAGCAATCTTATTTATCATTATTACTGAAACAATTCGTTACTTTCATTGATTAAACGGATTCATATTAAATTAAGCTATCGTTATTAATTGAATGATATATTTATGTTATTTTCATCAAACCTTAGCCTCGATAAACCAGTTTTGTCTAAAGGAATAATGTATTTGAAGGATGCCAAGGTAAATTTAATAATGATAACAATGTGGTGCTGAATATTCTTCCTTCACAGAGGAGTATTCTGCTATTGACGATGAAATGTTTGATTTGAAAACAATCAAAGATAACCAAATTCGTTTCATAACCCGACTTTCGAAGGGACATATATCTGATAGATGGCTTGTGGCGTTTTCCGCAAAGCTAGGTACCATGAAATATGTGTTCATGTGCCAGGCTGCAAGTGAGTAATTACCTTTGTTATATTTATAATACTGAGTCTGGTAAGTTGGCTACGTAAATCGGTGATAAACCCACATTTACAGGCCTCGTGGGAATGTACCAATAGCGTTTATTTAAAATCTAATCGATTTGAAAATAAGACATGATAGTGAACAGGACATGTTAACAAACACGCAAAGAGAGTTCAGACACAAAAATATCCACAAACCATAACGTTTAACCTTATCACGGTAATTACAAATAACAGGTGAAATCATCTCTGATATAAGAGAGGAGATTTCACTAATTTCTATATATTACGCTATATGTGGATGCAGTAATCATACAAATATGTTAAGCCGTTTAAAGTTTCTTGGGCTCGTTATATCTACTGATCAATGACAAGTGCAAAGGCCAACACCTTGTAAGGAATAAACGTGGTGTCAGTGTCGGAAGATGGGCCATCCCCCAACTCCCATCATCAGTCAGGCAAATGGGTCAGTAAGAGATTTCTTTACATTCAGCAGAGAAGAATATCTAGGATAAATTAGGGAAAAATTAATGTTCCAATTTCCTGAATTATTTCGTTGGTATCCTTTGTGCATAATTGTAAGCTTTTTTCCCACTGGAACTGTACTTATGCTGGAATTATACCTTCTCTATCGTTTCTGGATATGCTAGAATCGAAAACAGATAATCAGCAACACGAATGGGATGTATTTGCGAAGGAGTACACTAAAATACCAGCGTCACCCTACATCTTGAAATGCCTTGGATCTTGTTATCTGAACGGTTAGTTTATATATTTTACTTTATCTATCACATGTTATGATTTTGTTGTAATCTATAATAACTTTGTCATTGTCTGGAATATATAATCATTGGGTTAAAGAGCAGTTTTAAAGCTGGTTTGATTAATCTGCTGTACAAAATTATGTGTTTTTATAATTTAAAAAAAGACAATTTGAAATGCATCTGAGAAAGATATTAGCTACGTTGTGATACTTTATATTTATTTTGCCATTACATCGTTTTTATTTAAATTGTCAAGTGAAGTAAGGAACAGATATAAAAAAGGATGGCGATTGCCGTGAAATTATATTGTATTGCATGCTCTTGTAACATCATGCTAGTAAATGTATGCTAAGAGCGCACTTATAATCCTGCTGATATCTTTCCACTTAATTCGTTTTTCCATAGTTTTATAGGTTTAAAACTTGTATGTTACATAGACGTATTTTTATAAAGAAGCTGTAACACAACGAGCATCCCAAAATGAGGGGAAAGAAAAACTCCCAAAATAACTGATCGAAAGTGAAATTGCATTTTGTATTTTGAATTGCTTTTTTACTATACGACAACTTTGTTACTTTACCATGTAGATCAGGTTTACATTATTCAAACATACTCTAAGATGGAGACGTTACAAGATCATGTGACGCTGTCTGCTTATGAACTACAAAAACGTCTAACAGATGATATGGTAACACTTGTGAAGGAACTGCTACAATTTTCACTTCAAACTGCTTCAGGGATGGCGTTTATATTATCACAAGGGGTAAGTTGTCATTGTTTCTAAGCTCATTTGAACTCTTTGAAAGATTTTGTTCGTTCAACAGAATTTGTTGTAGCGGATTTGTTCTTATCATTATATTTGAATTCGATGTCCGATGGTATACCTCGGTGAAAGATTCGTTACCCGATTGTGGAGGGACCGGACTGCAAGATTAACTTACTATGGAATGTATTTTTACTTATTTCTGAGTAAGACATGCATATGGAGAGGCCATAGAGGAGATCACAGCTTGACCACACACATGATCAAGTTTTGGCACAGTCCCTTTATGTGAGGAATTTCAACTACAAATGTCAATATATGATTCTGTATAACAGAACTGAATCGGTTCTTTTAGCGAAAAGCTTAAAGATTCGTGTCAAGATTCGATCGTAGAGGAATCAGACTGCAAGATTAACTTACTGCGGAATGTGTCTTTACTGATTTATAAGTAAGACATGCGTATTGAGAAGCCATGGAGAGCACACACATGGGCAAGTTTTGATACAGTCACTTTAAGAGAGGAATTCCAAACACATGTCGATATGTGATTCTGTACAACAGAACTTAATATGCTCTTTTAGCGAAAATTTTAGTTTAATACGTTCACCTGATATAATGTGAAGTGAAAATGTAGTTCGACATCGTCCAGTCATAAATTTAGTTAGTTAGGGACGTTTATAGTCATGGTTTATTTATTTAGGCCTAGTTTGGGCAGAAATTGTTCCATTAAACCTTGGCAAATTCTAATTAGGAAGGTTTCCGCAAGCAGATCCAGGTTTATTTGTGCATAGAAACATGCTCATCACTTGTGACGTCAGAACTCTGCGTCAACCTAGTTACTTACTTCTACAAAATAGCTTTCACCATTTAAAAGTATTTCTTCCATTTTCTATTTCAGTTTTCTCATCCATCTCTATCCATTGCAAATATACTGCTAACGGATGACAAAAATTGCAAGTTATTTGATTTTTGTCTGAGGAAAGATGCTTTATGTTTCTTGGAATCCATAAAGACGAAGGTATTTATCATGAAGTTCCATATTTATCTGCCGAATGAAGGAGTTTTTAGTATTTAGTGCCCCTATAAGGTCCATACGTTTCTAGATCTTATTAATGTGGACACTACATATCTTGACATAAATTTATTATTTTAGGGAAACAGAATATACGGTGTAATAACAATATTTCACCTCAAGTTCCAAGAATGAGCAATTAACTGTTTGTTGTCTGAAATGTCCCTATAACCAATTTTAACCGCAATTCTTTAATTTAGAGGTAAAGTCGCCTATAGGTTTATCTGCTTTTTAACTCTGTTGGTATATCTGAATTAAGCGTTTATGTTTCTGTCGAAAAGAAAAGTACTTTCCGAAGATTTCAAGCCGCGCTTTATGTATTCTTTTATCAAAATTATGGTGAAAAGTTTGTGCTGAAACATGTTATAACCAGAGAAGTTACAATGTAGGCCTATAAACGGGCAAATATAAAGAAAGTTCGGCCCGACATTGCAATGAGACTTGTTGAGAATCATAGCAAGATTAGGATGCGTATAGATTAACCTGTTTTTATTTGTTTTGTTTTTTCTATTAAAGTCTGTATATACATCCGTTTATGAACGAAGTGAATTTCAGGGTCTAGTGGAATACACGACCGCTACTGACGTTTGGCTAACAGCATATGCAATCTGGCAAATATTTTCACAAGGTAACGAAGCAGACACTTTCTTTGAAGATATTTACTTGTTAAGGATGACTGTGATAATTTGGTACTAATGCCAAATGCAATATTTCTCATCCGAACAGTTAATACATATATGAATGGTTTATTTCCGACAAGAATTTAGATATTCATTCATTAAATAAATGATGCTGTCCGGGGTAGGGATATTTCCCTTAAATAAATAAATGAAGTTGAGTGAAAGTATTATATAGTAAACACTTTCACTGAACTTAATGTATTTGTACTACAGTTAGTAGTATTTAGATATGTATTTACTGGCTATAGCCACATTACATGGTTAATACTATGTCTCCCTACACAGGCGCTCTACCTATAGCTTCTGGAAGTGATCATGATGACGTCAGTGATGTCTTCCCAAAGCCAGAGTTGTGTCCACAAATTCTGTAAGTACAGTTTAGTATTAACGCTACAATGATGTAAACTTTGCAAATTGCAGTTACTGGTGCTCCGAAAGCTGAATGTAACTTTATATATCTGCCAATATATTGAGAATCAAACTAGTTGTACTTATGGCCGAATTCAAATGAATGGGTCATATTTATAAAAGAAGCGTAAACAATGTTTATTTTTATCTAAGAAAAAGGGTTTGTCAGGCTGTATATTTATTTTGAAATCTCAAAATCATTTATTTTTCAGCTACATCGAGATGGCACGCTGTTGGTCGGAACCCAGATCAAATCGTCCTGACATAAAAGAGCTTTCCTCAAAATTGACGAAGCACGCTATAGGTCCTCATAAAACTGATGATAGACTCAAACAATGAGTTGAATGTATTTGTATCAGTCTTCAGTTACATAGCTTCAGGTCATGTATGTACAAAGTCAACCGCACATGATGCTTCTCATTATATACACACAGATACAGATATTTGCCCTTTTGGAATTGGTGAACATTAAGGTAGCATACGCCCATTAATAGCCCCATTGACTGAAACAATAAATCACAAAAGTAATGTGGTCTCTAAGTCTAGATAGAAGTTTTCACTAGCTAAACGCTACCTAACACTGGATAACTGATAAGTTGGCATTTCAAAGCATTATCAAAATCTGTATCAAGAACATGTAGTTGTTTTGCTATCAGAGCCTGAAATTTTCGGGACTTGTAAACAAACCTCTCCACTTAGTAGTTTTCGTACGATTTTCGTACGCTACTCCTGGAAGGTCTAAACGGATCTAAAAGTGCCTCAATGGACCTAACTTTTGCACCACATGTACTTCCATTCATGCTCGTCAACATTCAAGCTACAAGACACCAGATCCTGATTGATAACGTATCAAAAAAGATGTTTTCCTACTGCATTTTGGCAATTTTCCTGAAAGAGAACATCCGGGAGGATTGATATAGACTATAATAGGAGTATACCACCTTAGACAGACATTGGTAACTTGCTTGCACAGATTTGTAACAGCATCATCATTGTTGTTGTTTTTTCCTTTCAGTCCTTAAGATTTTTTTGTTCTCGAATTAGTTGAAAATATGACATATATAAATATATGTGTATCATATCATGCGTGGCTATGTGAGACAGTTCATATCGTTAGAAAGAAACAAACAATACGAACACTTCTTGACCCATACGTTCAAAGTGTGCTGATTTCTAATCTAATTGTCCAGCATTTCGATTTATACAGATATGGAAGGGTCAGTAATAATATTTAACGTATGTTGGGCAGACGAGAAACACTGTGAACTAAGTTTGAACAGCATTACGCCATGCCTTACCTGCACACCTGATTGGTGAAAAATGGTATGCCAATTGTGTCGCGGAACCGGTTGACATCTTCGCGGATCGGGTTTATTGAGAATCCCTGATCTCCAGTGACATTTGGAACTTGTTGTATACTATGCATACCTATAACCGTAAACTATTTCCCTGAAACGGAAAATCTTCAGACATCTTTATACCAGTACTAGCAAGCTAATACTTTATGGATGTGCGGGTTCCGAAGTTCGAAAGTACCACAAGAGAGATAGAGAAAACAAGATGTTTATACGAATTTTAGGTTCCGTAATATTTATTCAGTGATTGTCCAGCAACATATATGTATACGTCCGATGTTTGGTGAACATGGCGAACATGTTAGGATGCATCGCTGTTTAAGGTTTCTTCAGAGGAAGCTATGTTTAATGATGTTTTATGACGAAATTTAACAACAATGAACTTGGAAGAAGCTGGCGAACTATGTAATTAATTTAATTAAAGCTTAGATATATCCTTTTTTCTTTTGATTTTCCAATGCAAATGCAAATGCAATTTTTTCAATGCTTTCAATGCAAATATTTAAATATTTCATGCGTGTGTTTTTCTAGCTCAAGAAGCGGAATAATATTTTCATTTGTACCGCTTAGTTTAATGTGTAATGTTATTATTTAAAATGCTTCTATAGGTAGGTTGAATATAAATGCTTTCATACAATAAATTTTAATGTACAATTAGACAGAAAAGAGTAACTAAGTCTTATGGGTAATGAATGCCATGGCTTGACAGTTTAATGGAAGTATGATTAGAAAAAAAATATTAAGATAATTCTACGTTAGGTCAAGTTACGGGCTTGACTAACAGCATGTCGGTATCTAGTGGTTCAGATGGAAGTATCGCGGAGGAAACTGAAACTACAAGGGCTCGTCAAGCAACAGCCAAGGTTGTCGGTGTATCAGGAACTTTGAAGAAGGTAGGAGGCGTAAGTATATGTTCTAATAATAATAATATATTCATGCTAAAGAGTTAATAACATGCAAAGTTAGTGTAAACATGGAGCTCTATTATGTAAGCAAGTTATACTTTACTGTCCTATTGACCAATTAAGTGGATGAATAGTCGCTCCACAATCTATTGTTAGGGGTAAAATGTTTGTATGTGTGTATGTGCAGTACCACAATTATCCCCACCCCTTAAATGAAAGATGGTGCCCGTTGTACGATAACTGGCGCGTTCCCAATATTGCTTACTTTATTTCTACTTATAGTCACTGTGTTTGGCCGTGTTTGGAAGTCATGTTGTAACCACTTTTTTAAACGCAATTTTAATCTACGAAGCCTTAACGACCTTTATTTTTTTAATTAGATTTTATAACCTACGAGTATCACAAGCCATAGACTGAACAGGTGTGATGAGTTTTTACATTTACGACCTGTACCATTTAATCATTAGAATAAAATATTAGAAATAAAACAATAGCTACTGTATTTGGATTGCCCGAGACTTCGATGAATTCCATTATGAACAACCCTTTCCTTTTGATGTGTCAGCGTATTTTGACCACTGAACCTTCATCCTAAAATCATAAGATTGTTCCTCTCAAAATAGGGATGTGATGTCTGGTTATATCGGACTACGCATAACAGGTTGATTTGTGGTTCGCTCTTGTTGTTCCTGTTGCCAGTGATGATTAATTGAGTTTAAGAAACTAACACTAACTTAATTTCTGAACGTGTATTATATGCCAACTGGTAGGTCGTAATGTTTTAATATATAGTCTAGAGGTACACTGTCGCAAATTGGTATCGTCTCCTCTATGGTAATGTTAAGACGCCAAATAAGTGTAAGTTACAAGTCATTTATTGTCAGGTCATTCAACAAATGTGTTTAGACAATAAATGTGCATGTGCAATGTTGCCACATAATGGTCCTCTCTGATCAGATATGATATGTTTCCTCCAATTAATCATGCACATTAAGAAGACCTCTGTTGAACATGGCAAACTATGTCAGCAGTAGTAGACTATAAAATTTTCAGGTTGACAACGTTCTTCTATCGTTGATTTAGCATATTATCATTCTAATTTTGCGAATAGGTAATGGTTAATAATCTCATTTGCTGGTCACTGTTCCTTTAAACAATGCTTTAGTTTCATTCCAATGGCCATAATTACAATTAAATTGTTCAGTTCATTGTCCAGGTAAAGCTCTCTCTTGCAATAAAGGGAAGTATTTCAGCACTCGCGACAACGATAACGATGGCTGTACTGCCTTCAACTGCGCTGACAGGCACAGGAGTGGAGGGTGTTTTATAAGTTGGCCTCACATCTGCTCATGTTTCTAATCGGGTAGTTGCTATTTTTCTTGCACAGGTGAAAAGTTGCATTGAAACAAGTGGAGAAAACATTTTCTCATGTGAGTATGTTTACTGTAATATGAATTTGTGGAGATGAAAGTTAGACGAACCACATGAGGAAGTACATTCTTTATCGCATACGGCCTGTAAAGGAGAAGCAATGTTGACTATATCCTCAAAGTTCGTCTTTTATAATACATGTAGGAGACGCTAAGGATAATCCCTTAAAAGGCAACGGAACATTTTGAGAGAAACCAATCTACATAAGTCGTTCGAAGGTGTGTCTGTGGGAGGGGGGGGGGGGGGGGTTATCGGGGTTTGTCTTTTTTTTTAAAGTTTTTCACAGTAACGGTGACAGCACGTAAACCTTATAAATTCGCTTTGTTTCACCCGTAAAACTTTCACAAGGCGATCGTAAAGGGTGTTGATAATAATAATAAACAAACAGACACAACCAAACACGCACACTCTGACAGGTGTGAACCCTCTTCTATCTATAGATTTGCGGTCACACTTCCATGGGAGAGTACTCTACAGAATCGCTGCTAAGGTTCATTATCTCTTATACTTTAACAGCCGCTGCTATGGCAGCTGAGACAGCCGTAGTGGGCTTCAATGACTAATCGACAAAACATCTCATCATCCATATTTTAACGATGAGATAAAGATGGGAACGTGATCAAGTCTTAGAAATATAGCCGGTTCATATATTGATAAGTGTTCAGCTTATGAATAAAGAATACTGGTTGATATGTTGATATATGGGTTATTACATTCAAAAAAGATGCTAGCTTAACAGATCAATCCAGAAAGCTTATCCCTTTGAAGGAGTTAAACTCTTTACGTTTGTTCATGCCATGTTGGCATTACGTTCAAATTTTCCCCAAGCTGTGTTTGGACACAATTTTCATGATCTGCTTACATCCCCGATTTCCAGTTTTCAAGGGAAACGGCTAACAAAGATTGAAGTTCCACACAAGTTCCGTGTCGTTTATTTATGGATCATACGTATTAAGTGCACAAAAGGACAAGAGTTAATAACATAAAGTATAAATTCAATTGGAAAGGAAGAGTACAAATAAAATGGGTACCCTACCTGTGAGCTTGCAGCAAATAGAGAAGGAAGTAAATAAAGTCGAAACAAACAAATACCGTACGCCCAGCAGTTCGTTGTACAATTCAAGACCACAGTGCATATCAATGTGCTACCAAATCAAACATAAATGGATAAATTTCAATTTAAACATGGATAATATAGAACATTAATATCGATTAGTTAAATAGCTAATACGACGTTGTACAAAATTTACACTTACTTATGTAAGTATTGTATTAGGTATAGTGAATTTCATTGCTTAATGGAATGAGACCGGAATAGAGGATGAGAGAAAATAAGTACTGGAATGCTGGTGATTTGACTGTCGATTGAGGTGATGATGGATTTCATTATTTTACTTGAATAAATCATTCATTTAAGTTATTAGGTAGGAGATGCGAGATATGTCTCATCTCCCCTCATTACAGAACAGTAGGTACGTCTCCTTGTACTAGACCCAGATGGTAGTGCAGTATATAAGCTTACTTAAGTAATATGTATGTATATATACATATATACATATATACATATATATATATATATATATATATATATATATATATATATATATATATATATATATAGTAAGTAAAATACTTCTTTGGTAATGTGCACTTAGTGCGATTATTCCAACAGCTTTTGCGATCTCTGTAGAAATGTCTAGTTTTGAACGACCATACCGTATTTCACAGAATCTAAGTTGATGATGTGCTGTTGGTTTATGTATATATTAAAGCTATCATCATTATCGTCGGAAGGGAGAAAACCATGTAGTTGGTTATACTGACATTCAGTGACAGTTTGTTCAAGCATACCAATCACAGTACGAACTCAGTTCGCTAGAGAGACTTAGACCTGTCGGCAATCTATGCACACATAAGGAGAGATGTTTCCCTGACATCGCTCTTCCATGAGCCATATAACTTTAATCTCAGACCTGTTTTATGGAGGCAGAGCTAATTTAAGTTTGGTCTACTAACAGCTGTTTAGCAGTAAGGGAAGTCAAAATGAATGGTCTAAATGATAACAGAAACATCATACACTGTTGGATTTCATGAGCTTGTGTAGGATCAGCGAATGTCAAAGCATCGTTGCTACAGGTATTGCGCATATATAAAATGATTCCCAAATCCTATGCTAACTAATAAAAGCGATTAAAAGAAACGTAAGAAAAGTTTTAAAAAAACTCTAGGAATCTCTTCGTGAGGAATATTATAGAGCTATCTTTATCTTAAAGTAATTGCTTTTAGAATGTATATCAACTCAGTTGATTATGTCATTCATTACATCGGCTGTTGCTAAAAGCATTCAGACAAGTTGTCTGATGATCGCTCAACGCGTGAAACTCTGAGTTACAACTACTAGTGTTCTACTAGCCTCAACATATATATATATATATATATATATATATATATATATATATATATATATATATATATATATATATATATATATATATATATATATATATATATATATATATATATATATATTTATTCCTAACTATTTCTTAGATTACGGTATGACTGTAACGTAACTTACTGACATACGTGGTCTAAAAATGGGTGGCCGAGAGCAAGACACTGTCACATACTAATATTAACCCAAGAAACTTACTAATAGCGTGTCAGCGAACTCTTCCAGAACTGAAGCCCGTGAATTCTGTGGTAATTGAAAGTTAAATTGACGGCTATGAAATTATTAAAAACGGAAAGCATAGAGCACATTTTATATTGTAACGACACGGAACACGTGCCAGACTTGAATAATAACCGACTCCAAAATGCAGAATCGGCAGTAGAGGTTAGATTATCTGGGAGAGGGGCACAGAATCGAGGGGCAGAGGGATATATGGCATATATTTGAAAGTTTTAACCACAACATCACCTCAAAACTGGTAAAATAATACTTTCTGTTGTGAAAAGATGCACTTTATGTTTTTCCCCAACACGTTCCCAATTCGTCATAATTGTAGTGGAAATATGAAAGACAAACCTACCACCCAAACCATCTTTTACACATCAAATTAAACGACAAAAACATTAATTTAATAGCAATATTTTCTAAAAATTTCATGTGAATCATGTTTCCGACCGGTAAATAGCTGCATTTTCTATGTCCAATCTCTATCCAGGTATCCGTGTATACACTTCAAGTCATTCATGCAATACTTACCCATTGGACGTAAGGACGGTAATTATTGAGGCTCCATGTTTTTTTTTGTGCGTGGAAGGACACCGGCGAATTTCGCCTTCTCTTTTCGAATAGTGCCCTGAAGTAACGAGGCAGGGGTGTGTAATCCTGCTCCCGGGACCGCAATTTAACGTCCCCTCCGAAGGACGTGAGTACCGCTTTCCACGTGTAGCCACTTTCCTACCACGAGAAAGGAGCGGGGTGAAAATTGGTGTCAGTGTCGACACCGAGGTTTGAACCAGGGACCTCAGGTACTGCAGACGTGCACTCTCCCGTTCTGCCACCTCACCGCTCAACTCTGATCATGATATGATATGATACACCTCGTATTACGCTTCCACCCGAAGGTGCTTCAGCAGACTAAGGAAATCCTTAGTCGGAAATTATTGAGGTTCCAAGTTTTTGTGCGTGGAAGGACACCGGCGAAACTCGCCTTCTCTTTTCGAATAGTGCCCTGAAGTAACGAGGCAGGGGTGTGTAGTCCTGCTCCCGGGACCGCAATTTAACGTCCCCTCCGAAGGACGTGAGTACCGCTTCCACGTGTAGCCACTTTCCTACCACGAGAAAGGAGCGGGGTGAAAATTGGTGTCAGTGTCGACACCGAGGTTTGAACCAGGGACCTCAGGCACTGCAGACGTGTACTCTCCCGTTCTGCCACCTCACCGCACTAACTCTGATCATAGATACATAGACTTGTCAAGTCATTTAATGGACCTGACAGAGAATACCCAAATCTGAGGACACTGATTGGTCAATTTTTGTGTGCCACAGTGTTGAGGCACAGAAGCTATGCCTTATGTGTGCTAGTTTAAATAGTTCTTTTTACATTTTAAAGGCTTTTAGGTTCTCCCTAGTAATGAAAAAAGAATTAATTGTGGTCTCCTCTCAAATATATCAGGGATTCCATGAAGGAATTCTCTATGTATCTATCCTCTGCTTGTTTTTTTTAGGAAAAGAGATGCATACTATAACATATAAGAATAGCAGTTTGTCTCTCTTCTTTATTCAACTCATATCCACAGGTAATTTATATTGCCAACATTAAGATATGAATAGAACAAAAGGTTTGTCATATCAGTATTGCAAAAATATGGGACAAAATCATGGAAAATTGCTGTAAATGTACCATCATGTTTCATAGTGTGACCCATATATGTTCTACTGTGGTAAAATCATGGTACAATTATGTTAAATTTACCATAGTATAATTGCACCGTATAGTTTTATAAATATAAATCATAACCGAGTTGGAATGTCAATCAAGATGGGATAATATCTCCAGGGTACCTTTCTGAGCCCCTGTTTCTTTGTTGTAAGGGAGGGATGATATTACAAATATACTCATATGAGGTAGAAATTTATATAATGAGAGGAAACTAATACAACTATGTTTCAAAATCGCTGACCCGTCTAGAGCATAATTTAGTTGCTTTTGGCAAAAAAATTAACCTTTTGCTGTTTAAATGGGAGGACGCATTGAAGTACCAGTAGTTTCCTTTCATATGTCATTTACATGTTTAGTATATTTTTTCTGTGTTATCTGTTGTCTGAACAGATTGAGAAAGATTTTGATGTCCTTCATCCCTAACGAGGAAAACTCTTATACTCATAGTGGTCACTTATGAGCAGTCAGATAGTAAACCTTGTGTGTTCTTCTTGATAAAGAATGAGGCAAAAGCGATGATAATTTGTCTGCAGGTAAATGTAAATGCTGTCATCTAGTTATTATGAGTATGTATTATAGTTGTGGACACAACTGATTTCCCTTGCTTAAGTACAAAAATACTCGTGAGTATGTAGTGTTAAATGTATTGGTTCGCTTTTGACTTGGTGCCACCAATTGCAACTTAGGAACAAGGAATGGTTCCCTAGTTGATGCATTCTTTCTTCCGAGGATTATTATCTGCTTTCAAACTGTCTGTGAAATTAAGTGAGCTCTCCAATATTTTACTAAACTGCCCTGTTGACAAACGTTCCAATAAGAGTGTAAGTTTATTTATGTCCTTTCCATGCAAGTTACCAGCAATTTTCAACGATGTCTTTCGTTAGGAGTTGTTTTGTTCTTAAAAGATGACGATGCTAATTTGGGTTTTGGGAAATTGGTCCAAGGAATGAGTATTATTGGTCTAAACAGTTTCTTAAGTGGCTTAACAGACAAAATTATCTTATGTCTGTGCAAACTGGTAAAATGTTACCGAAAACGGGTTGTTTTTTGTGTGCATTGTTAAGCTATTAAGTATGGAATTGTGATATTGATGTCAAACCAGAGAAGAAACAAGTGTGACACTCCTTGCAATTGGGGCTGTGTATTCATCTTGCATATGTGCAACTATGGATTTGGCTACATGCGTTTGTATAATAAGTCTGATATCTTATATGTTTAAGGAAGCTTATCATTTCTTTGGTTGGAACTCTGAGCTTACAATTTGTCAATAATTTCATTCATTTAGAGGATCAGAAGGGTTCTGCCCTCATCTTCTCCCTGATATTTATCTGGACGAACAAAGGGTAATGGAGGAAGATTGTCTAGTGTGGAGGCTTGCTATATGTTTAAGGAAGCTTATCATTTCTTTGGTTGGAACTCTGAGCTTACAATTTGTCAATATTTTCATTCATTTAGAGGATCAGAAGGATGCTGCCCTCATCTTCTCCCTGTTATTTATCTGGACGAACAAAGGGTAATGGAGGAAGATTGTCCAGTGTGGAGGCCTGCGTTTGTGAATTTTAACTACATAAGATGTTTTATACTTTTAAAGTGGCACGATGGTTTCAAAGCCAAGATAGTCCCTTACCAATATTTTATGATAGATTGATGACAAGTTAATGTTGTTTAGAATAAGATTCTTGGAAAAAATAAAGCAAAGATTAGTTTTCCAAACTAACTTACTGAAGGAATACTTAACAACAAGGAATACATGGAAGCACTCTTGCTACAGCTGGTAGCTTATTAAAAGTTGTGAGGGCTGTTATTATTTTCAAAATTAACTTGAAGTTTACTTAAAGTAATACTACAAGCTGTTTTCAGTATTTATGGGTATTATTGCCAGTTATTTGCCAGTGTTTTCATTGACACTGATTGCTTCCAATTAAAATGTCTGAATTTCTTCAGGCGAAATTTCTGAATTGGCTGTTTTCTGTTCAGTGCATATGTCCAATGTCATGGGATGGAATACTGATGATCCACTTAATATGAACCAAATACTTCAAGTTTTGTTTGATGATATTGAATAAACCTCGCCAAATGATATACTGGTTTAGGACCTGTCTGTTAAGAGGAAGGTATGTGCTTCCCTTCACATTGCACATAACCATTCATGTTTAATCACCATTGTAACTTCCCCCAAAAACATATTCTCTAATATACTCCATGCAAGTGGAATCTAAATTGCATTTTATTTGTGTCTGGTTGAAGGGGATGGGGTGGGGGGGGGGGTGGGAGATGATGTCTGCACCAATGAAAAACTGTGGGACTTTAGGGGCAGATTGTATCCGAACGTCTACATTGGCTAAAACAGAACCTAAGTATATTTTTATTTTTACTCTAGGAGAGCATCAGTTTGGAACATTACCTGAAAAACACATACATTCATCGTGTACAGCCTTTCGTTCTTGTCATGTGAGGTACACAGATCTCTCCACAACAAGTTTTCGTGGTAATTACCAAAAGGCGTTAAGTCAAACACCTCTCCTGAAAGCACTTGATGTTTGTTTCAAGGTAATATATACCTTTGACCTGGATGATCAAAATGGTGCGTGGGAGTTGACATGACATGCTTGGCATAAAAACATGACATAAAAACACAAAAATAAGTGAGTGTAGAGCCTTGTGAAGTCACTGGTGTTAAGATTGGTGTTTTACTGAGTCATATTCACTGAGACCTCATTGTATTAAAATTGAAAGCATTATATTGTCTGCCAGTCTGGAGGTTTGTATTTCTCTATTGATATCAACATGGTACTTTCGTATTGCCCAGAGTTACATATGCTTAGCCTATGTAAAGACGCATGCCTCCTTGTCAGTTGGTTATACGACTGTTTTAGTTTATTGGACAATTTCTACAATGTATTTCATCAGAGGAATCATTTGCGCTGCTTGTATATTTTCCTTGCAAGTCAAATCAGGTAAATCAACTAAGTTATATTAGTTAACTGCCTCTAATGTGAAACAACTTTGTTCTGAAATAACATCAATTATAAAGTTAATGTAGCGTCCATATATTATATACCTCAACGTTTTATTTGCCATTGAATTGTGTGTTTTAAATTTTGACGCCTGATAATGATATGGTACTAATAATTAAAGAAAAAGGCAACAAGTATTAGCGTACACCTGTTAAGGCTATTTTTTAATGTTTATATATCTCAAGCAGACATTAGCAATGCTGTCGCTGCTGCGTTCCTAACATTCATTGGACACGTGGGCAGAACTCTTTGGATACCAATTGCAGGAAGAAAAGCGATTGAGCTCAAATTCACCGGGCACATATAACATTTTGTTTCTTAAGTATGTCTCCAATAGTTATAAGTACAACCACTTTTTCTCTTGAAATCGGTATCTTTATAGAACCCCTCCAGTCATATTCTGTATTCAAATTACAATCTAATTTATTCAATACAAGACAGTGAGGTGATGATTTGGTACATTTTGTATCGACTGCCTACTGTAACGCCATCACACTGTGGAAAAGTAACTTACCTGTTGATTGGCAGGGTATGGTTAGCACCACGATAACACAAACAACCAGGAAATGATTAGTCTCCATTTATTCCGGTAGCGTAGGTTGTAACAGAGCTTGCTTCAAGGTGAGATAAGTTATTATGATCGAGCTAGCATCGCCAAAGTAATTAACTTTCCTTGTATTTTCGAAAAAAGAGGAATAAAACTATTAGAACATACTAACACGCGTTGGTACCTTTTGTTTGACATCAACGTTTTGAAATGTAATAAAACGTTAACTTGTATTTATTTATTTTTGCACAAACCTATGCGAATAAATTTGAAATTGAAGTTGATATATATCAGAGTAATAACAATTGTAGAATGCAATTGATAGTCGCTGCTTGTATCTTTTCGTTGCAAATCTATTCAGGTAAATCAACGAAGTTAATATATGTTAACTGTCTCTAATGTGAAACAACTTTGTTCTGAAGTAATACACAAAAGTTAATGGAGCGTCCATTTATTATATAGCTCAACGTTTCACTTTTACTGAATTTTGAATTTTAAAGTTTGACATTGAGTTTAAGTAGTTTTAAAATATCATATCATGTTACATTGAATTTATCTTGTACAAACATATAAGTAATATATTTGAAATTGAAATTGAAATAGTCGAGAACAACAGTTGGAGTATGAAACTGATAGGTATTAAAGCTTCCTGGAAATATTTGATAAGGACCCACTTTCGTTATAATGTATATATATATATAAGGGTTGAAAGGGTTGTTAAAGAAGGCGTGTACAATTTTTTAATCTTGAACATATATAAAAAAAAAACACACACACACACACATATATATATATAGATATATATATATATATATATCTATATATATATATATAGATATATATATATAGGCTATTTACATAGGAAATATATAAAGGCTATATATATATATATAGTTGTTAAACAGTTTTTCAGTTATTCCTATATACACACATATGTATATATATATATTTTAATAATATATTTATATATATATATATATATTTATATATATATATATATATGTATATATATATATACTATATATATACAATATATATATATATATGTGTGTATATAGGAATAACGGAAAAACTGTTAAACAATTATATATATATATAGCCTATATATAGCCTATATATATACAATATATATATATATATATATATATATATGTGTGTGTGTATATAGGAATAACGGAAAAACTGTTAAACAATTATATATATATATAGCCTATATAGCCTATATATAGCCTTTATATATATATATATATATATATATATATATATATATATATATATATATATATATATATATATATATATATAACCAGAGCATTAGTATACAAAGCCAAAGTCAAATCGGACACATAATCTAAGTCGCGCATCTCCATTTCCGGAGGTCTCTTTAAGCAGCAATTCAACAACCACATAAATCTCTCAAGCTTGGAAAAGTACCAAAAAGAACTAAAATGGTGAAAGTACGTATGGAACCTGAAAAGAAGGGAATTAGCCACAGTATAAGCTGGGAAACAGTTTAGGAATCGAACTCATACCAACGCGAGTCGGGCCAGTACAACCAGTGGCGGAGCAAGGGTAAAGGTCAAGGGGGGCGAGAATGGTCTGTAGGGGCTCTTTCGACTCTATCTATTCTTACAGAGCCATTATCGTGGACCTGTGACAACACACAGTATGTACAATTCGGGCACGGTGCTACGGTGTCATGTACATTTCCAGTTGACTTCCGTGGAGTGTACTGGTACGACTCACCCGCCAAATCAGCTAATTTAATCATTCGAAGGGAACAACAGAAGAATGGTGAATATACAACATCAGGGACAGCTTATATTAACGGGAGTTATGATGTTTTCCAAAATGGAACACTAATGATAGCAAACGTCTCTAGCGCACATGATCGTGTGTTTTTGGTAACTCTGGTAGATAGTGGAAAAATTTCAAAGAACTTTGAAGTTAACGTTGTAACAGTATGTAAGTTTATAATTATGATATTCCTCCGAGCTTCATAGTTCAATGAAAACCGAATGATTCTCTATATCAGTGTTTTTTTCTTGGTTAGCTCTTGGTTAGCTATGCAAGTTGATAGTATATCTCTCAAACAATCTTTTAGTTAAAAGGCTGGTCGTCTCAACGTTTTCAAGAGGTTCATGATTGACCCCATTTAATCCCCACACACCTTTTCCCATAAATCGATTATGTTAATGATATTAAAAACAGAAAAGTAGAAATGTATTAGTATGATCAACTGTAACTGTAAGCTAGGAAATGTATAATAGCGCGAATACCTTTCCTGCTATGAAGCAAGTCTTACTCCTGCTGTCACTTCACATTTAGTAGTGCAACTAATACTTGAAAATGGATGGTACTCTGTTACAAATAATTGTGCCGGCGAAGAAACTTTCTTCCGCTGACATGATTTGTTTGTAACCCTATAAAAACTGGTGTTCCTGCACAAATGACGGTTTTACTGTAACTTTACAACATTTAATATTTCTAAACACTACTTATGCTGTAGGTCTACATATTGTATTGCCACATAGTGCTTGTTTTCATTCACAGAAAAAATGTTAATACATTTTGTAACTATAAAGAAAGTTTTGTTTGTGCATCATTTAAGATATCACATAAGTAATTGTAAATTTACGACAATTGTGTTTATATAAACACAACTCTGGTTGTAGGTTAACAACTTGTCTTGCTCTGTATAAATTTACAGGAACATTTTCTCAAACATTATTTATCTCTAACGATAAAGAAATATTGTTCCTGCACAATGAATGATTTCACACAGTTATTTGTAAATAAACAAAACTTATACTTTTATATATATATATTCCTTTTGTAAATCAACAATAGTATCTTACCGCATATTACCTATGCAGTCCCAGTTTGGTATATCATTATACATGTTACCATTATACATGTATATCATTATACATGTTACCATGCTAAAACTGTGGTAAATTTACCGTAGTAAATGTACCACACTTTTACCGCGGTTATACCATGGTAAAACTGCGGTAAATTTACCGCAGTAAATGTACCGCACTTTTACCCTACCTATACTGCGGTAGTATCATGGTAAAACTGCGGTAAATTTACCGCGGTAAATGTACCACACTTTTACCCTACTTATACCGCGGTAATATCATGGTAAAACTGTGGTAAATTTACCGCAGTAAATGTACCGCACTTTTACCATACTTTTACCGCGGTAATACCATGGTAAAACTGCGGTAAATGTACCGCGGTTGATTTTACCACAATTTTACCACACATTTACCCTATTTACCACACATTTACCATATTTTACCGCGGTAAAATTAGGGTACATTTCTTGCTGGGTCGCATTATTCTGTAACTATAAAACAACGATTCTCATGTTGGTGATTTAATTGTCGTTTTCCTCTAACAGCAGGTATTTCGCTTCACATCGTTTAGAATCAACTTCAAATAGGCCTACGCGAAAATTCCAATGATACTATCAACATGCTTGACGCCTATTTTTTCTCCTATTATGTCTTTGGTGTCATGGATGCAGAATAATATTCTTATTGCTTCATCTTTAATTGAACTGGTACTCCACAATTCTCACATTGAACGTTTGATGATCTCACCTGAAACGATAACCTTTGTAGTCTTGGAATAATATGTTTCCCCATCAGTATACACACAGGTATATGTTCCTGCAGCGTGAATGGTCACATCTGTGAAAGTCATAGTCCTATCTACGGAAAACTTGATGATTTACCTCTTTGATTTTGCCGCATCTGTCCATCAGATAAAAACATTAATATTTCAGAGCTAGTTATGTCGCCAACTTTCCAGAGAAGGGCCACTGTTTCTATGTCATGAGCACATTTAATGGCCAGCAATTGTACGGCAGCAATTTTTCCATTGCTTCCATTTCTTGCCTAACCATTTCAGTTGTATTACTGATATCAAAGACCACGGTGCTTCCCGTACTCTTGAAACCTAACGCAGGACCAGTTACTGAACAGCTTACCGCTGTTAATGGCTTTTGCAAATGATAAGTTATATTTAACATAGAATATGAAGAAAACGTGAATCCTCCACTGGATGTACTGAATCCATCGATTTTCATTTCTTTTTCACGAGGACTGAATTCCCAGGAAAGTGTTATGGCTGGTCTAACATTACTGTAACTGCAACTTAATGTATCTGCATCCAAGGAGTTTACGAGACAGAGGCTGGTGTTAGGACAAGCACTACCGTTGGGATGAAGTTGCACAGCATTAACTGTGAAAGAGAGCATGGTTTTTAATGTTTAAATAGCAGGATAGTAAGTGTCAGTGCGTGTGTGTCTTTGAGAGAGAGACATACTACAAAAGAGAGGGGTAAGTGGAGCGAGAGAGAGAGAGAGGGAGGTGGAGGGGGATGAGGAAGCAATGGAGGGAGAGTGCATGTAACGATAATCATCGAGTTCTATGTCTGTCCTTAAACCTACCTCTTAAAACTCCCTCTCCAATCAACCCTTATTTTTAATGAATCTATCCCCAATAGTATAAGGAGCTCGACATATAACAGATCACAGCAGTAAACTCCTACTACTTTTCTTTTTACGTTATAGGCCAACAGTATAACCAAAGCTGTAGATCTTCTTGCTAAAGCTCTGTCATAGTACTGTTAACGAGAGGAACATTACATAATTTAATATCAATTTCTTTTATTCCAGTATAAATTATATAAAGTTTAATTTGAGTTAAAGGATCTCGTAAATTGTAGTTTGACTTTAACAGGTGAGTCAATTCACGATTAGAGGATGATCTTTACAAGTAAGTATATTTTTGGTCTAACAAAGTCGCTTTTGGCGACAATATTAACCTCAATTTCAAGAATATTATAATCTAAGGAAATATATTACCACGACATTTTAGGAAACTGTTAAATTCTCTTTTTGTCTTAACATGTATAATGATATACCAAACTGGGACTGCATAGGTAATATGCGGTAAGATACTATTGTTGATTTACAAAAGGAATATATATATATAAAAGTATAAGTTTTGTTTATTTACAAATAACTGTGTGAAATCATTCATTGTGCAGGAACAATATTTCTTTATCGTTAGAGATAAATAATGTTTGAGAAAATGTTCCTGTAAATTTATACAGAGCAAGACAAGTTGTTAACCTACAACCAGAGTTGTGTTTATATAAACACAATTGTCGTAAATTTACAATTACTTATGTGATATCTTAAATGATGCACAAACAAAACTTTCTTTATAGTTACAAAATGTATTAACATTTTTTCTGTGAATGAAAACAAGCACTATGTGGCAATACAATATGTAGACCTACAGCATAAGTAGTGTTTAGAAATATTAAATGTTGTAAAGTTACAGTAAAACCGTCATTTGTGCAGGAACACCAGTTTTTATAGGGTTACAAACAAATCATGTCAGCGGAAGAAAGTTTCTTCGCCGGCACAATTATTTGTAACAGAGTACCATCCATTTTCAAGTATTAGTTGCACTACTAAATGTGAAGTGACAGCAGGAGTAAGACTTGCTTCATAGCAGGAAAGGTATTCGCGCTATTATACATTTCCTAGCTTACAGTTACAGTTGATCATACTAATACATTTCTACTTTTCTGTTTTTAATATCATTAACATAATCGATTTATGGGAAAAGGTGTGTGGGGATTAAATGGGGTCAATCATGAACCTCTTGAAAACTTTGAGACGACCAGCCTTTTAACTAAAAGATTGTTTGAGAGATATACTATCAACTTGCATAGCTAACCAAGAGCTAACCAAGAAAAAAACACTGATATAGAGAATCATTCGGTTTTCATTGAACTATGAAGCTCGGAGGAATATCATAATTATAAACTTACATACTGTTACAACGTTAACTTCAAAGTTCTTTGAAATTTTTCCACTATCTACCAGAGTTACCAAAAACACACGATCATGTGCGCTAGAGACGTTTGCTATCATTGGTGTTCCATTTTGGAAAACATCATAACTCCCGTTAATATAAGCTGTCCCTGATGTTGTATATTCACCATTCTTCTGTTGTTCCCTTCGAATGATTAAATTAGCTGATTTGGCGGGTGAGTCGTACCAGTACACTCCACGGAAGTCAACTGGAAATGTACATGACACCGTAGCACCGTGCCCGAATTGTACATACTGTGTGTTGTCACAGGTCCACGATAATGGCTCTGTAAGAATAAACATGATCGCGGGAAACTTTAGTTCTTCCTTTGGACTTTGACATGAAGTGTAGTAGATGATGGCAATAGAAACTGCAAGAAAATGCTTACAACAATACACTATACTATACGAAATTTTTGATGTATGAATAAGATACACCAGAACAGTAAATATTTGTCCATAAGAATTTGATCAAATGAGAGACAGCTAAAAGGATGAAAACATTATCATTTATTTTCAAAGGCAATGATTGATTTTACTTAGGAAATAACCGTTTACAGATTCATTGTTTACTTTACAGCTGTATTTACCTATGTGTTGGATCTTTATGGCAGTTTGACCAAGTAATATTCACATAATAAGATAGCATTCGTTCCAATCAAGGCATTTGGTTGCTCCTACTGAGTTGGCTTTCCATGAGCCGTTTCATCCAGTACGAAAACATTGTGTTCGCTAATTTAATGTATTACGTGTGACGAGGCAAAGCCAAACTTTCGTTCCAATTTTAAGAGCCAGGGAATTTAAGATTAATGCTTGTATTGATATGCCTTTCATTACACCATACAGGTTGTGCCCTCTGTTACGAATTCGAAGTGAAGTGGGGGTGGGGAATTACACAGAATTTGATAACGTCTGTTCTAGAGGTCTAACGGGATGGGCGTCCCCTTCCCTTGGAGATATTTTGTTTCGGTATAGGTGGTTTAGATTCAAGATGGTCTTATCATCTTTCTTCGTTTTAACTACATTTATGTGTACGATTTGTGTGCGTGTTCTATAAATTGAAAGCAATTTTGGCGGAGAAGTTGCGGGAGGGGAGGAGACACATGCCTCCATGCTCACAGTGGCTACGTCGCTGTATTTGTTAATGATATCAAACCGTTAGAAATACATATTATTACATGAGAGACAATATATCCTTTTTTTCTTTTTTTTTCCAAATTTTATTTCAACATTCTTTCGTTGCATAAATTATAATTTCAACATTCTTTCGTTGCATAAATTATAAAGGAACATAACATGAAAATAATTTATACGATTGATGAAGTCTTTACGAAAATAAGAGATTGCATTTCTTAAATGCATTATGTAAAGTATTATAGGAAATGGGCGCATGAAATTTAGACGTTTGTAAATATTCTTCTACTTGAAGCATAAATTTAAATCGAAATAAAAATTCGTTTAAATTAAGGAGTTCTTCTTAAACTTTCTTCTTGAAAATATAATATGTTAGGTGGAAAATCAGAAAGTTGTAGGGGTGCTTTAGGCACAATTTGTACCCGAAATAAATGTCCTGCTTTGAAAAAATAAATTGTTGGCCAAGCACAGATTGTTCAACATCTAAAATAATGACTTGCTCATATTACAATCCTAAAATAAATGATCAATAGTTTCTTCATTCTCCTCACAAAAGGTGCACATTGAATTATTTTTAATATTCAATTGATGAAACAAACGATTTGTCCCCAGAATCCTATGAATAAAACGACACTGAAAAAATTTAATCTTACTCTCTCTTAATGACTGAAGAGGGCTAAAAAAGACCCTTCTCCATTCATCCTCATTAAACTGAAAAGAGGTTTCCCATTTCAGACAAGCGGTCGGTTTGGTAGAGACATTCTTTACCACCTCCTTAAAAAAGGCACGGGACATACGGGGAATACTGGAAAACCTGTGATACAAACTGTCATCTTGAAGGGGAACATCATTAACGTTGACCAACGTTTTCCAGTAAGAGGGGATAGCGGCCACCAGACCAAAAAAAGAAGGTGAAATGTGAACCAACTAAATTAAATTTATTTCGAAAAGTAAAGAAGTTAAGAGCCTTGTTGTTAACGTGGAATAAATGCTTCACGTATAATACCCCATTGGTGTGCCAAGTCCTGTAATAAATAGGTTTATTATTAATTCTAATTGCCGAGTTATTCCTTACAATTTGGTTACCAAAATTATCTACCGGCTTTTTAAAAGTACAGCAAGCCCAAGCTTTACAGACGTCTTTAATGAAACCATTATTTATTGTCTACACTCTGGTAATTACATTCAAACAGAAACCCTTTCCCGTACTTCGAGAGATGAAAGTTAAAAAATATTTCCAATATGTCTCAGTATCATCGAGGTATCTCCTTACCCACGTACATTTTAAACTGCGAATAAAGCTAACATTGTGTGCGGCATTGAGCCCCCTTTACTGAAGTCATTACTTAGCGTAGAACGTTTTACTTGTCCGGCTTTCCACCCCAAACAAACTTGAATACTATACTCTCCAGTTCGCTAATAAACTGGTTAGGAGGGTCCGGAAGGACCTGGAAAAGAAAGACAAGTTGAGACAACCCAAACGTTTTAACAGTAGTGATTTTCCCTAAAGGGGTTAAGTCCTGCTATCTCATATTTCTATGTTGATCCAAACTGAGATTTGTTTTGAAATACGACAATCTAGGTCCCATGGTACGACACAAGGAAATTTGGCTTGAAGTGTCAATCACTGAATCAAACTTAACATCAAGCTTAAAATAGCTATTTAGGAAAACCGTCTGTGAAGCAGATCACATTGTTATATAAAAATAAGAATCCAATCAAGGTTAATACATATCAAAACTGCTTTGGCAACTTTTTGACCGTCCCCATTAGGGTCTTAAATTTCTTGGGTTATGTGGTAAGTCCCCCTATCTGTTTACGCCACTGGTTATTCGACGTTAAATGCAGCTTTAGTCAACGCGCAGTCCGAGACGCTCACATTCCATGTGACGGATTATTGATCTAGACGTGTTAAAAACAGCCATTTTATTGTTTTAGTTATGAGTATACGAATATAAAGCGACCTGTGATCAATTGTCTTCTATTGTTTCGCTTTTATGCAGATTAGGTTTAGAACGAATGTTATAATAAAACAAATCAGTTGTTGACTTCCTGCTGCAAAAGTGCTCAATACATAGAAGTTGAGCAGTTTCATATAGTACACATGTATGGTAACCTACAGCATGTTGTTACGTTAGTTTCACTCGGGTGCGGCAATCATTAGACAACTAGACGCAAACGATCGTGTAACCTTATTTCTGCCTAGCACGGCTGCGCGGTCTGTTACCATGGCGACACTTTGAGACGTGCTCAGTTTCTTTCTGTTTATTCTGACCTTTTGTAGGCCTACGTAATATTTACCTGCTTTGTTTTCTGCGTAGAGGTTGTACTCAGTGGCGGAGCGTCCATACAGTCAGGACTGACTCAAATGGACTGACGGACTCAAATGGACTGCTGGCGCCCTATTCAGCTTTTACCACTTGTTACTTATTCGAGATTATTGACTTTTTTATTGCACTCTCATCTACCTATTGACATTTGTCACATTTTGTTGGCGATGACACCTATTTATTTTTCGTTTATCTGCAAATTAGCAAGGCCAGGAAAGGGTCATTTCCGGCGATCTAGGGGGTTTCTTTACTCAAAAATGTATGCTCCGCGCCAACCTGCAGTGGTGGCCCTCTGCTTAGATAGAGTCGAAAGAGCCCCTACAGACCATTCTCGCCCCCCTTGACCTTTACCCTTGCTCCGCCACTGGTTGTACTGGCCCGACTCGCGTTGGTATGAGTTCGATTCCTAAACTGTTTCCCAGCTTATACTGTGGCTAATTCCCTTCTTTTCAGGTTCCATACGTACTTTCACCATTTTAGTTCTTTGAGAGATTTATGTGGTTGTTGAATTGCTGCTTAAAGAGACCTCCGGAAATGGAGATGCGCGACTTAGATTATGTGTCCGATTTGACTTTGGCTTTGTATACTAATGCTCTGGTTATATATATATATATATATATATATATATATATATATATATATATATATATATATATATATATATATATATATATATAAAGGCTATATATAGGCTATATAGGCTATATATATATATAATTGTTTAACAGTTTTTCCGTTATTCCTATATACACACACACACATATATATATATATATATATATTGTATATATATAGGCTATATATAGGCTATATATATATAATTGTTTAACAGTTTTTCCGTTATTCCTATATACACACATATATATATATATATTGTATATATATAGTATATATATATATACATATATATATATATATATATATATATATATATATAAATATATATATATATATATATTAATAAAATATATATATATACATATGTGTGTATATAGGAATAACTGAAAAACTGTTTAACAACTATATATATATATATAGCCTTTATATATTTCCTATGTAAATAGCCTATATATATATATATATCTATATATATATATATATAGATATATATATATATATATCTATATATATATGTGTGTGTGTGTGTGTGTTTTTTTTTTTTATATATGTTCAAGATTAAAAAATTGTACACGCCTTCTTTAACAACCCTTTCAACCCTTATATATATATATACATTATAACGAAAGTGGGTCCTTATCAAATATTTCCAGGAAGCTTTAATACCTATCAGTTTCATACTCCAACTGTTGTTCTCGACTATTTCAATTTCAATTTCAAATATATTACTTATATGTTTGTACAAGATAAATTCAATGTAACATGATATGATATTTTAAAACTACTTAAACTCAATGTCAAACTTTAAAATTCAAAATTCAGTAAAAGTGAAACGTTGAGCTATATAATAAATGGACGCTCCATTAACTTTTGTGTATTACTTCAGAACAAAGTTGTTTCACATTAGAGACAGTTAACATATATTAACTTCGTTGATTTACCTGAATAGATTTGCAACGAAAAGATACAAGCAGCGACTATCAATTGCATTCTACAATTGTTATTACTCTGATATATATCAACTTCAATTTCAAATTTATTCGCATAGGTTTGTGCAAAAATAAATAAATACAAGTTAACGTTTTATTACATTTCAAAACGTTGATGTCAAACAAAAGGTACCAACGCGTGTTAGTATGTTCTAATAGTTTTATTCCTCTTTTTTCGAAAATACAAGGAAAGTTAATTACTTTGGCGATGCTAGCTCGATCATAATAACTTATCTCACCTTGAAGCAAGCTCTGTTACAACCTACGCTACCGGAATAAATGGAGACTAATCATTTCCTGGTTGTTTGTGTTATCGTGGTGCTAACCATACCCTGCCAATCAACAGGTAAGTTACTTTTCCACAGTGTGATGGCGTTACAGTAGGCAGTCGATACAAAATGTACCAAATCATCACCTCACTGTCTTGTATTGAATAAATTAGATTGTAATTTGAATACAGAATATGACTGGAGGGGTTCTATAAAGATACCGATTTCAAGAGAAAAAGTGGTTGTACTTATAACTATTGGAGACATACTTAAGAAACAAAATGTTATATGTGCCCGGTGAATTTGAGCTCAATCGCTTTTCTTCCTGCAATTGGTATCCAAAGAGTTCTGCCCACGTGTCCAATGAATGTTAGGAACGCAGCAGCGACAGCATTGCTAATGTCTGCTTGAGATATATAAACATTAAAAAATAGCCTTAACAGGTGTACGCTAATACTTGTTGCCTTTTTCTTTAATTATTAGTACCATATCATTATCAGGCGTCAAAATTTAAAACACACAATTCAATGGCAAATAAAACGTTGAGGTATATAATATATGGACGCTACATTAACTTTATAATTGATGTTATTTCAGAACAAAGTTGTTTCACATTAGAGGCAGTTAACTAATATAACTTAGTTGATTTACCTGATTTGACTTGCAAGGAAAATATACAAGCAGCGCAAATGATTCCTCTGATGAAATACATTGTAGAAATTGTCCAATAAACTAAAACAGTCGTATAACCAACTGACAAGGAGGCATGCGTCTTTACATAGGCTAAGCATATGTAACTCTGGGCAATACGAAAGTACCATGTTGATATCAATAGAGAAATACAAACCTCCAGACTGGCAGACAATATAATGCTTTCAATTTTAATACAATGAGGTCTCAGTGAATATGACTCAGTAAAACACCAATCTTAACACCAGTGACTTCACAAGGCTCTACACTCACTTATTTTTGTGTTTTTATGTCATGTTTTTATGCCAAGCATGTCATGTCAACTCCCACGCACCATTTTGATCATCCAGGTCAAAGGTATATATTACCTTGAAACAAACATCAAGTGCTTTCAGGAGAGGTGTTTGACTTAACGCCTTTTGGTAATTACCACGAAAACTTGTTGTGGAGAGATCTGTGTACCTCACATGACAAGAACGAAAGGCTGTACACGATGAATGTATGTGTTTTTCAGGTAATGTTCCAAACTGATGCTCTCCTAGAGTAAAAATAAAAATATACTTAGGTTCTGTTTTAGCCAATGTAGACGTTCGGATACAATCTGCCCCTAAAGTCCCACAGTTTTTCATTGGTGCAGACATCATCTCCCACCCCCCCCCCCCACCCCATCCCCTTCAACCAGACACAAATAAAATGCAATTTAGATTCCACTTGCATGGAGTATATTAGAGAATATGTTTTTGGGGGAAGTTACAATGGTGATTAAACATGAATGGTTATGTGCAATGTGAAGGGAAGCACATACCTTCCTCTTAACAGACAGGTCCTAAACCAGTATATCATTTGGCGAGGTTTATTCAATATCATCAAACAAAACTTGAAGTATTTGGTTCATATTAAGTGGATCATCAGTATTCCATCCCATGACATTGGACATATGCACTGAACAGAAAACAGCCAATTCAGAAATTTCGCCTGAAGAAATTCAGACATTTTAATTGGAAGCAATCAGTGTCAATGAAAACACTGGCAAATAACTGGCAATAATACCCATAAATACTGAAAACAGCTTGTAGTATTACTTTAAGTAAACTTCAAGTTAATTTTGAAAATAATAACAGCCCTCACAACTTTTAATAAGCTACCAGCTGTAGCAAGAGTGCTTCCATGTATTCCTTGTTGTTAAGTATTCCTTCAGTAAGTTAGTTTGGAAAACTAATCTTTGCTTTATTTTTTCCAAGAATCTTATTCTAAACAACATTAACTTGTCATCAATCTATCATAAAATATTGGTAAGGGACTATCTTGGCTTTGAAACCATCGTGCCACTTTAAAAGTATAAAACATCTTATGTAGTTAAAATTCACAAACGCAGGCCTCCACACTGGACAATCTTCCTCCATTACCCTTTGTTCGTCC
Source organism: Apostichopus japonicus (assembly GCF_037975245.1). Taxonomy (NCBI): domain Eukaryota; kingdom Metazoa; phylum Echinodermata; class Holothuroidea; order Aspidochirotida; family Stichopodidae; genus Apostichopus; species Apostichopus japonicus. Next base: position 21,939,335 of record NC_092575.1, on the reverse strand, counting down.
AGATAAATAACAGGGAGAAGATGAGGGCAGCATCCTTCTGATCCTCTAAATGAATGAAAATATTGACAAATTGTAAGCTCAGAGTTCCAACCAAAGAAATGATAAGCTTCCTTAAACATATAGCAAGCCTCCACACTAGACAATCTTCCTCCATTACCCTTTGTTCGTCCAGATAAATATCAGGGAGAAGATGAGGGCAGAACCCTTCTGATCCTCTAAATGAATGAAATTATTGACAAATTGTAAGCTCAGAGTTCCAACCAAAGAAATGATAAGCTTCCTTAAACATATAAGATATCAGACTTATTATACAAACGCATGTAGCCAAATCCATAGTTGCACATATGCAAGATGAATACACAGCCCCAATTGCAAGGAGTGTCACACTTGTTTCTTCTCTGGTTTGACATCAATATCACAATTCCATACTTAATAGCTTAACAATGCACACAAAAAACAACCCGTTTTCGGTAACATTTTACCAGTTTGCACAGACATAAGATAATTTTGTCTGTTAAGCCACTTAAGAAACTGTTTAGACCAATAATACTCATTCCTTGGACCAATTTCCCAAAACCCAAATTAGCATCGTCATCTTTTAAGAACAAAACAACTCCTAACGAAAGACATCGTTGAAAATTGCTGGTAACTTGCATGGAAAGGACATAAATAAACTTACACTCTTATTGGAACGTTTGTCAACAGGGCAGTTTAGTAAAATATTGGAGAGCTCACTTAATTTCACAGACAGTTTGAAAGCAGATAATAATCCTCGGAAGAAAGAATGCATCAACTAGGGAACCATTCCTTGTTCCTAAGTTGCAATTGGTGGCACCAAGTCAAAAGCGAACCAATACATTTAACACTACATACTCACGAGTATTTTTGTACTTAAGCAAGGGAAATCAGTTGTGTCCACAACTATAATACATACTCATAATAACTAGATGACAGCATTTACATTTACCTGCAGACAAATTATCATCGCTTTTGCCTCATTCTTTATCAAGAAGAACACACAAGGTTTACTATCTGACTGCTCATAAGTGACCACTATGAGTATAAGAGTTTTCCTCGTTAGGGATGAAGGACATCAAAATCTTTCTCAATCTGTTCAGACAACAGATAACACAGAAAAAATATACTAAACATGTAAATGACATATGAAAGGAAACTACTGGTACTTCAATGCGTCCTCCCATTTAAACAGCAAAAGGTTAATTTTTTTGCCAAAAGCAACTAAATTATGCTCTAGACGGGTCAGCGATTTTGAAACATAGTTGTATTAGTTTCCTCTCATTATATAAATTTCTACCTCATATGAGTATATTTGTAATATCATCCCTCCCTTACAACAAAGAAACAGGGGCTCAGAAAGGTACCCTGGAGATATTATCCCATCTTGATTGACATTCCAACTCGGTTATGATTTATATTGCTAATTCTCTCCTAATGCAATACACTTTTTGGAATGGTAAAACCCATGTCAGTGGTGATACAGAGATTGGGAAATAGAACGAGACGATGGTTCAGGAGTTATATGAAGAATGATTGTTCACTCAAAAGTTTCTAATGCTGCAAATTAAGAAATTTGTGGGGTGTCAGTTCTTGCAAAAAGATTTATTCAAACCATGCATAGTTACATGAAACCAATGCCTGTGCATTGAGTTTGGTTGTACTTTCAGTTTTTCGATGAAAAAAGGGATTTACAGACAAATGAAAGTCAAAGAAATGGAGAGAAACTGAGAAAGAAAGAAACTTGTACTTGCGGTCCCCCTTTACAAACATACAACAATTAATCCATAAAGAGAAAAAGAATGGTACAAAAACAAAAACCAACAGCCATAACTCATGATAAAATATTTTTTGGTGATCTTTTAAAAGATAAAATTGTTCTATCATCTACTATGGGTCTTGAAGGTTGTTTCGAATTAATATGCATGTGGATAGTTTAATGGAAAATGTTGGTGTCAGATTTATCAAAATGGAGCTTAAAAGAATTTCTAGTTTCATGGCTGTGTACATTAAATTGTCAAAATAGTAAGTCACAAGTCATGGGAATAGATCTGTTTACATTATTGTAAGTGAAAACAGTTACTTGGTACTAGAAATTTAAATATGTGATATTCATGAATGGTGAATTTTAGACTTAACATGTGTAAAAATTCTGCTAAAATGTCTGGCAGTTTTTCTCCCGCCATCATTCATCCAGTGTGCCCTAAAGTCTGTCGCCTCAATCATATATACTGCTGTAACTGCTCAGGAATGTATTCCAGTGTATGTTTGTTTCAGCCACTCAATTTTCTCGACTGGTGTCTCAGGTCCTGTTTAAAAATACCCACAACAAGCAACACTTCATTATAAACACTCACATACAATCGGATAGACCATGCTGCACCAAATATCTGAGGTACATGTAATGAGAATGACTTACAGAATCAGGATTGGTATTCAATATTCAGAGATGACAAATATATATTGAATTGTATCTTCATTTTTTATCAGTGGTAATACACTTTGCAACATATGGAGAGGCAAGTGCAGTACATGTTGTGTTACATGATTTCTTACAACTCTTTCTGAAGCTGGATTGTTAACTGACTGTATATCGGCATGTCTAAAGGATAATATCAATCAACAATTTTTTGTCACTAGCCTTTCTGAAACTGTGACCTCCTCGAAATATTAAACAGCACATCTGAGGTTGGTCTAGCGAATACCTATGTTCAAGCTGGATTATGCTTTAACAGCTTATACGGGCCTGGCCCTAGCCAGTAATGTCAACTTTTGTAACCAGTATATGTTTTACTCAGGCTTAGCAGTGGTTTAGTTAGTATTAGCCTCATTCTCAGTCGGGTAGGCCTATATACATGACACTTGGGGTAACAATCAGCAACTAGCTTAAGTGTAACCTAGTGCCATAATAAATGTATATAGCCTAGGCCTAGTTAACACACACAATTATGTTAGACTAACTCAGCTACCATCTTCCTGGGGGGGGGATCGGAAATGTTTAGGGACATATGGTTTTGTGAACTTATTCCAAGTTAGCTGCATGAGCATGAGCCACGCGGCCCTGGTACTTTTACATCAATCAATAAGTAAGTTATTTTACCGATTCCCACTGTAGTCACAATGGGTACATATCTTAGTTGTGTAATATACGGCAAAGATGGTCCTATTTTACTTACATTATGTAAGAGAAGAGATTCATATACAAGGTAGTAGCTGTTGAAACTAATAGGTTATGTAACTTAACTTAGCTGATGCTTGCCTAACCTGTGTTCTAGTTTTACCTGACCTGTCTTACGCAGCATTTTTTACATTTCGTTTTGTGGGTGTCCTGTTATATTTAGTTCATGTATTTCAATGTATGTACACGCATTGCCGTTAACGTGTTTGTTCTTTTTATTGCCATTTATGCATCATAACTTTTTATACTCTCATGTTTATATATTGTATCTTATGCTGTTTATACTGGCATAAAGTAAACTGAAACTGGAACATCTCTAGCAGTTATGGTTCCAATTTACCGTGAAAATTGAACCTAAAATCTTGTGCAAGTTAAATTTCTATTTCGGTTAACCGACTACATTATCTATTACAGGTTACAGACCTAGCATAAACGAGCTTGAATATAAGCCTTCTAACTTTACTTGGGAATACTCGAAAATATTTATCCAAGCCAGGCGCGTAGCGAGGAATTTGCCAAGGGAGGTGCGAAACTGTAGGCAAACTATCAGAGCCGTAGATACGGCATTGCAAACTATCTAAGCGTAGCGCCATAATGAGTTGGCGCGAGGCGTACAAGAACATTTTGGCTGAGAGTGCCTCCCAGATCTTCCCAGGCCTTGTAAGTTGCATCTTAGCATTTTCTCTTTTGAAATTACCATAAAACATACAACAACAAAAAATGCTCAGGGGGTGGCTGCCCCCTTCGCCCCCCCCCCCCCCTTGGATATGCGCCTGATCAAAGCAGGTTCATCAAGTTTTCTAATCGTTCAATTACTTTTGTTGCTGCAAAGGTTAGGAACCTACTGTACTTTTTCTTAAATTTATGGGAAATTTAAAAGGAACTTACGATACCTTCTAAATCTCCTTGACACAACGAAAGGCGGAGAAAGAATGTGTGATGCCGATATGACACCCTGAGCTATCTTTCGCCTCATTGCAATGATCTCTGCTTCATTGCTGTTGTTTTTGTTGAAAATACATTGAGCTGAACTGATTAAAGTCAAATTTAAATTTCGACCTTTCCGGCTTACCAAGCTGAAAGTTCAGTAAAAATGACGCCGTTTTATGCAGCTTTCATATCAGTATCAATTTTTTCAAGTTTATTTTGAGTTATCTGTCATTAAAAAGTTTTAGCTGAATAAACTTCGCCAGATTTATTAACAAGTCAGTAGTTTCTACAAACTTCAATCAAAATTTGCAAGCCCCGCCTAACAGATCATGCGCCAGTCAAATCTCTCTTTTTTGTTTACGACCGTTACGCCAAGACTTACTTTTACTTTCGTGGCTAGCCTGAATTAAGACCCGCTCTTGTATCTTTCTCTCAGTTTTACCGATGTTTTTCGAAATTGTGCCATTTCCTTCCATTGCAATGAATGAACAAGTGTTTTCAGACGTTTCCTCTGTGGAATTGTGGATGATACGTGGATGATACGTGTATAGGACGCGTGTAGACTAATTTGTTACATTTGTTTAGTGAACATGCTGACATGGGCGGTCGCAGTGATTTTACGGTAAATCGTTGGATTCAAAAGGGCACAAGAAAATAAATTTCTTCTTAGATTGCGAAAGCATTTCTCTATTTAACCCACCTGGCCAGAGTGCATTTAGAATAAGAAACATTGAATCTACATCGGAAGTTTGTTTTCCGAAATTCATCAGCAAACACGTATGAGACTAACATTTATCACTGATTGCTGATTAATATACATAATGTTGGAACAACAAATGCCGATTTCTTCATCTGCTTACAGAAGCACGAGAGGTGAAATCCGAAAAGGTCGAGAAACACATCTGGGAAAAAGTAGAACTACATTGCCACGCCACCGACATTAATAGTGCATTATGGGAGAAGCAGGGTAACCATTCAGCTGGTGTGCTATTTACAGGACTACGGTCGGTCAGGAGTCGTGATCTGGACAACATAGTCATCTCATCAAACAACTATTCCATCATAATATATCCTGTAAGAGTTGTTGACGAAGGCGTGTACAGTTGTTTAGAACTCGGGAATGTCTTAGCAGTTTACAACTTAACAGTGAGAGGTACCGAAACTTTACCATTACGGTGTCCACATCCATTGAGTCAAATGCTTCGTAAATGATCTCCTCTCTCCTGCAATATATATATATATATATATATATATATATATATATATATATATATATATATATATATATATATATATATATATATATATATATATATATATATATATATATATACATATATATATATATATATATATATATATACATACATATATATATATATATATATATATATAAAGTGTCCGCATATAAAGCGGGAACCTGGGTTCGAATCCCGGTGGAGGCTGGAATTTTTTCACTGTTCTAAATTTTCCAACTCATTACGATTTCCATTATAGGTAGATATATATATATATACATTTTTTTTTCAGTTGTTCCACAACTCCGAATTCAACATATAGGATTCAATGTTTCACACGCCATCTCTTTGGACACTGCGCAAGATATCCATTTAGTTTGCATCGCTTTTCAGTCCAAACCCGGAATGAATTTAAAATGGACCACTGAACATGTAACCGTTCAAGAACTTTCAGAATTTACGAACGTTTCAGAGAATGAATTCATGACCGGTACATACAACTTTGAAAAATTTATTATTGTTCGTCCATCTGTCGACTTCGCTAATATCACATGCATTGGGAACGGACATGCGAATCTTGAATATGCAGTAACAGTCTCTATTACTATCGATGGTAAGTACATGTCGTTGAAAAAACATCATTCAGTTTCAGCATATAAGTTTAAGTTAAGTCAACTTAGTTTTCACTAAACGAAACCAAGGCATGTTTGAGAAGCGAAATTTATTATGTAATACATACAGTAGCACCTCAATACCAGTAGTGGAGTATCACCAAAATCATAATGACATTGCAACTGTACAAACTGTACGCTCTGTTCTGTAAAAAAAAAACGTAAATCGAATAAAAGATGTTTATATAACTAATGACGGAGAAACAAATATTGGCATTTTGATTGAACACAGAATCACGTGGTTTGCTAGCTATTGCAACGTTCTTGGCGGGTTTCCTCACTCTGATGACACTTATTCCTCTTGGTGTCATTTACTACTTCAGGCTTCGGCGAAATAGAGGTTAGAAATCCTAGCTCATTTGATTCAGAAATTATACAGAAAATTAATAGAAGGGTCGACGAAGGTTCCTCTGCTTTCATTATTTTAGAAAGTTTTTAATGTAATATATAAAGGAGTAACGCTTACAATGGCCAGTTGATGTCTATAATTCTACTTTATCTATCCATAAGCGTAGGAAGAGGGGACAGAAGGACCCATCCTCTACTGTTTAATGTGGAGGCAGGAGTATGTTTCTGTTTACTTTCTGTGTTTGTTCTTGTTGATATTAGTGTGTTACTTTCTGACATATTACAAACAACGACCACTCCTTAACATATTCTATACATCTCGTTGTACTTACCATTGAATGCATAAGACTACAAAATACAAAGCTCTATACCTCTGTCTACTTTCACAGCAAAAGATCATTCAAAATATGTGTAAGTTAATATCTTCTCATATTTTGCTCTGTACTCGTTTTCCAATTGAATTGTATTATGATAGATCATGACATAAAACATTAACGGCGTTTAAACTCCATATTTTGCTGCACATCGACGAAGTTAAAAATTCGTTTACATAATACTGATTGCTATTGATTTGATTTCGTTAAATTATCAGACAAAGTGAATCATGTGTCTATGCTTTGCCTACGAAAGCTAAACCATCAGAGGAAGAAGAAACATTTTCAACAAGAGAAGGTAAGTAACGATTCACTCATTTATAATTGTCATGTACTCTCAACTTTTTTTCTCAAAGAAAATAACTTTGATTTCAATATAAAAGTGTTTTGTTGAGTTCTTCATTATATGTTTATATGTTTTTAAACTGGATTTAGAACAAACATAAGTTTCTTTGCGTGTTTTCTTTTACAAGACGTGACTATACTTTACTTACAAGGAGAGCCTCACCAACTGATTTAAACAATTCTCAAGCATTTTAGGCAAAATAATGAAAATGGCTTTTATTTTACAGTTGCATCGTTAGATAACTGAACATAGATCTCCTTGCTGGATGAGATCAAATTTACAGAGTGTGCGACACAATACACGTTTGATTCGCCTGGTCGACAATTTTGACAATCAATATAATTTTATAACGTTTACACATTTAAATAGTATCACATTCCGCGGACTATTGGGTCAACATCGGCTATGTTCGGTGATCTTTCGTTTAATTGTTTCTATTTCATATAAAAGATCCGTTGGCTTTACTCCTCTAACGTTGGAACTTCATTTAGACCCCTTGTTCATCTAACAAACTTCCTTTTTCAGATTATGGTCTTTCACTTCTATTTCACTTGTCTTATTTTATTCTGATAATAACATTAGAAATGCTTTTAAGGTGTATTGATAGCTACATTACGTATAGGGGGACTGTTGCGTGACAAGGTATATGGTAATATATGAGCTATTCTCTCTCCTGAAATGTAATGATACGAATAAGAATTGGATATATTTCTCAATGACTTCGAATCATTCTGATATTGACTTTCAACAGATACGATAGTCAGAGACGAAGAAGACGTTGGCGATATACTCATCAATAGGTACATTGTTTTGTGTAATACATATAAAAAGAATAATGGACCAAAATATGATACAATGTCTACTTATAACTCAATGTTTTCAAAGAACATTTTGAATTAATTTATGTAAATTTCTTGCTGCTCTTTAACAAGTACCGTATGTCTCTTTGACATTAAAATGAGTTCACGGTTTGTCGATAAATAACAGAATTTATGCCAGCGGTTGTCATACTGATATGAAAGGTAATAAGGCGGTGGAACATTAATTATCGAACTAAATATGTTCAAAACTCGCGTAGTAAGATTCACTTTATTGACAAATTCTGGAAAAGTACCTTCGTCTGATCAATTCAATCTTATTTTAAATAAAAATAAGAAGAACTATATTTTGTAATAATCATCTCGACGAATGTGAATACGATGCGACAAAACCAATTTAAACTCGCTTATCGTTTTATTCCTTTTACGGTTACTTCAACCAATGTTGTTCACTCTATGTCTACCTTATTTTGATGAAACACTACAAAGCTATTTTGGAGAAAATAAGCACCAAGTGTCTTACGACCGGAAGATAAAAACTCCGTATGGGTGAGTTTTACGAAAAGAGAAATTATATTGAAAATATTGCTTCACTTTCCACGAGGTTGAGTCAAATATTGACGAATGCACTGTTTCGCACATGAACTGTGGGAAAATTTGTATTTTCTTCAAAAACTGCAGGTGACCGAGGTTACATATCTCTACTAATAAATGCGATTCTATTTGGTCTACATCGAAAATATTAAACTAAAATATTCCATCAATCATCTTTCTTTCTGCCATTTTATGGATGCTCTTCTCATTGGTGATCACCCAACGCCCCGTTTATTTGATTGAACACTTAGAAGACGAAACTATGGAGAAAATCAATACCAAGCTTCTACAAGTTACGAACGAAAGATAAAGACTCCCTACGTTGTAAAAGAAAGTAACCAAGAAGGTATGCAGCATATCTGTTTTAAACATGTGTATCTCATAGCATATTTAATACACAGTACAGTTATTATATTATTGTTAACCAATCTATTTATCTATTTTAATACAATAACACAATGTATGATACAATAAGCTTCTTCTAAAAATAAACAGTTTATTGAAAACATACATTGTACACAGCGTAAGTTACGTCCCCTTTTGACATGATGATCTAACGGTACGGAATAACTGTCCATGTCTTCAAACAAATCGAACCATTTGCATACCTTATTTGCCTTTTTCTTTATTTATTCACATATTTATTCATTTCGTTTATTTTGTTACTTCAGTAGATGTGTGCCTTAATCTATATTGATCTATGAAAACGATAGGAAATATATCTAAGAATCAAATGAAACGTAGTTAGAAATACAATAAAAACAATAGCAATCTTATTTATCATTATTTATGAAACAATTCGTTACTTTCATTGATTAAAGAGTTTAATAGTAAATAAAGCTTTCCTTTTTAATTGAATGATATATTTATGTTATTTACATCAAACCTTAGCCTCAATTTACCAGTTTTGTCTAAAGAAATAATGTATTTGAAGGATGCCAAGGTCACTTTAGTAATGATACCAATGTAGTGCTGGATATTCTTCCTTCACAGAGGAGTATTCTGCTATTGACGATGAAATGTTTGATTTGAAAACAATCAAAGATAACCAAATTCGTTTCATAACCCAACTTTCGAAGGGACATATATCTGATAGATGGCTTGTGGCGTTTTCTGCAAAGCTAGGTACCATGAAATATGTGTTCATCTGCCAGGCTGCAAGTAAGTAATTATCTTCGTTGTGTATAATACTGAGTACGGTAAGTTGGCTACGTAAACCGGTGTTTAAAACCCAGGCCTATGGGACTGTACCAATAACATTTATTTAAAATCTAATTGATTCTAACATAAGACATGGTAGTGAACAGGAAAAGTTAATAAACACGCAAAGCGAACTCTGGTAGAAAAATATATCCACGAACCATTATGTTTAATGTTATCACGGTAATAAGCAATAGCAGGTGAAATCATCTCTGATATATGAGAAGAGATTTCACAAATTTGTATACATTACGCTTACTGTGGATGCAGTCATCATAAAAATACGTTAAAATTTCTTGGGCTCCTTTTATCTACTGATCAACGACAAGTGCAAACTAGGCCAACACTTTGCAAGGAATAAACATCATCAGTTGGGCAAATGGGTCAGTCGGAGATTTCTTTACATTTAGTCCAGAAGAATATCTTGGATAAAGCAACACATGTAGGAAAACGTTTGTTCCAATTTCCTGAATTATTTTGTTGGTATCCTTTGTGCATAATTTTAAGCTGTTTTTCCACTGGAACTGTACTTATGCTAGAATTATACCGTCTATATCGTTTCTGGATATGCTAGAATCGAAAACAGATAATCAGCAACACAAATGGGATGTATTTGCGAAATAGTACACTAAAATACCAGCGTCACCCCACATCTTGAAATGCCTTGGATCTTGTTATCTGAACGGTTAGTTTATAAATTTACTTTATCTATCACATGTTATGGCTTTAATGTAATCTATAATAAGTTTGCCATTGTCTGTAATATATGAACATTTGGGTATAAGGCATTATTTAAAGCTGGATTGATTATTTTGCTTTACAAAAGTATGTGTTTCACAAAAGAAAGAAAATTTGAAATGCATCTGAGAAAAATATTAGATACGTCATGATAATTTATATTTAATTTGCCTTTACATCGATTATTTTTAAATTGTCAAGAGAAGTAAAGAACAGATATAGAAAAGAATGGCGATTGTCGTGAAATTATATTGTATTGCAAGCTCTTGTAATATTACACTAGTAAATATATGCTAAGAGCGCACTTATAATCCTGCTGATATCTTTCCACTTAATTCGTTTTTCCATAGTTTAATAAGTTCAAAACTTGTATGTTACATAGACGTATTTTTTTTTTTAAAGAAGCTGTAATACAACGAGCATCCCAAATTTAGGGGGAAGAAAAACTCCCAAAATAACTGATCGAAAGTGAAATGGCATTTTGCATTTTGAATTGCTTTTTTATTATACGACAACTTTGTTACTTTACCATGCAGATCAGGTTTACATTATTCAAACATACTCTAAGATGGAGACGTTACAAGATCATGTGACGCTGTCTGCTTATGAACTACAAAAACGTCTAACAGATGATATGGTAGCACTGGTGAAGGAACTGCTACAATTTTCACTTCAAACTGCTTCAGGGATGGCGTTTATATTATCACAAGGGGTAAGTTGTCATGGTTTCTAAGCTCATTTAAACTCATTCTAAAATTGTATTCGTTCAACAGAATTTGTTGTACCGGATTTGTTCATATCTGTATATTGGAATTCGATGTCCAATGTTATACCTTGGTCAAAGATACGTTACCCGATCCTACAGGGATCGGACTGCAAGATTAACTTACTACGGAATGTATTTTTACTTATTTCTGAATAAGCCATGCGTATGGAGAGGCCATAGAGGGGATCACAGCTTGACCACACATATGGTAAAGTTTTGACACAGTCACTTTAAGTGAGGAATTTCAACTACATGACATGTCAATTTTTGATTCTGTATAACATAACTTAATCTGTACTTTTAGCGAAAAAGTTGAGGTTTATATGTTCACCTCAAAGAATGTGCAGGAATAACGTAGTTCGACATCGTCCAGTAATGAGTTTAGTTCGCGATTAGGGACGTTTACAGTCATGGTTTTTTATTTAGGCCTAGTTTGGACAGAAATTGTTCCTTTGAAACTTGGCAGATTCTAATTAGGGAGGTTTGCGCATGCAGATCCAGATTTTTTTGTGCATAGAATCATGTTCAGCACCTGTGACGTCACAAGTCTGCGTCAACCTAATAAGACTATACTTCCTTTTACAAAACAGCTTTCACCATTTAATAGTATTTCTTCCATTTTCTATTTCAGTTTTCTCATCCCTCTCTATCCATTGCAAACATACTGCTAACGGATGACAAAAATTGCAAGTTATTTGATTTTTGTCTGAAGAAAGATGCTTTATGTTTCTTGGAATCCATAAAGAAGAAGGTATTTATCCTGAAGTTCATATTTATCTGCCGAATGAAGGAGTTATTCGTATGAAGTGCATATATATATATATATATATATATATATATATATATATATATATATATATATATATATATATATATATATATATATATATATATATATATATATATATATATATATATATATATATATATATAAGGTCCATACGTTTCTACATCTTATTTATGTTACAGATTTTGCCATAAATTTATTATTATTTTAGGGAACTAAAATGTACGGTGTAATGACAATATTTCATCTTAAGTTCCAAGAATGAGCAATTAACTGTTTGTTGCCTGAAATTTCCCTATAACCATTTTAACTTCAATTCTTTAATTTAGAGGTAAAGTCGCCTATAGGTATATCTGCTTTTAACTGTGGTGGTATATCTGAATTAAGCGTTCATATTTCTGTCGAAAAAGAAAAGCACTTTCTAAAGATTTCCAGCTGCGTTTTATTCATTCTTTTTTCAAAATTATGGTGAAAAGTTAGTGCTGAACATGTTTAATAACCAGAGAAGTTACAATGTATAAACGGGCTATTATAGAACAAGTTCGGCCCGACATTGCAATGAAACATGATGAGAATCCTAGCAAGATAATGATGCGTAGTTTAACCTGTTGTTTTGTTTTCTTGAAGTCTGTATATACATCCGTTTATGAACGAAGTGAATTTCAAGGTCTAGTGGAATACACGACCGCTACTGACGTTTGGCTAACAGCATATGCAATCTGGCAAATATTTTCACAAGGTAACGAAACAGACGCTTTCTTTGAAGATTTTTAATTTTTAAGGATGACTGTGGTAATTTGGTACTAACGTCAAATGCAATATATCTCATCCGAACAGTTAATACATATATGAATGGTTTGTTTCCGACAAGAATTTATATATTCATTCATTAAATCAATGATGCTGTCCGGGGTAGGGATATTTTCCTTAAATAAATAAATGAAGTTGAGTGAAAGTATTATTTAATAAACACTTTCACTCAACTTAATGTATTTTTACTACAGTTAGTAGTATTTAGATATGTATTGACTGGCTATAGCCACATTACATGGTTAATACTATGTCTCCCTACACAGGCGCTCTACCTATAGCTTCTGGAAGTGATCATGATGACGTCAGTGATGTCTTCCCGAAGCCAGAGTTGTGTCCACAAATTCTGTAAGTACAGTTTACTTTAGTATTAACGCTACAAAGATGTAAACTTTGCAAATTGCAGTTACAGGTGCTCCGAAAGCTGAATGTTGCTTTATATATCTGCCAATATATTGAGAATCAAACTAGTAGTACTTATGGCCGAATTCAAATGAATGGGTCATATTTATAAAAAGAAGCGTAAACAATGTTTTTTTTTATTTAAGAAAAAGGGTTTGTCAGGCTGTATATTTATTTTGAAATCTCAAAATCATTTACTTTTCAGCTACATCGAGATGGCACGCTGTTGGTCGGAACCCAGATCAAATCGTCCTGGCATAAAAGAGCTTTCCTCAAAATTGACTAAGCACGCTATAGGTCCTCATTAAACTGATGATGGCCTCAAATAAATGGGTTGAATGTATTTGTATCAGTCTTTAATTACATAGCTTCAGGTCATTTATGTACAAAATCAACCGCACATGATGCTTCTCATTATATACACACAGATGCAGATATTTGCTCTTTTGGAATTGGTGAACATTAAGGAAGCATACCCCCATTAATAGCCCCATTGACTGACACACTGAATCACAAAGTAATGTGATTTCCAAGTCTAGATAAAAGTTATCACTAGCTAAACGCTGCCCATTACTGGATAGCTGACAAGTTGGCATTTCAAAACACTATCAATATCCGTATCATGAGCATGTAGTTGTTTTTGCTACCAGAGCCTGAAATTTTCGTGACTTGTAAACAAACCTTTCCACTCAGTAGTAAACAATTTTCGTACGCTACTCCTGGGAGGCCGAAAGGGATCTACAAGTGCCTCAATTGACCTAATTTTTGACCACATGTACTTCCATTCGTGTTCTTCAACATCCAAGCCATGAGACACCAGATCCTGATTGATAATGTATCAAAGAAGATGTTTTCCTACTGCATATTGGCAATTTTCCTGGAGGAGAACATCCGGGCTGATTGATAAAGACTCTAATAGGAAGATACCATCTAAGACAGACACTTGCTAACTTGCTTGCACAGATTTGTAACAGCGTCCCCTTTTCTAATACGAGAATATGATCGCACATCATCACCATTGATTTTCTTCCTTTTTAGTCCTTAAGACAGTTTTTCATTTTCGAATTAGTTGAAAATATGACATAATATATCAATATCTGTGTATTATAACATGCGTGGCTATGTGAGACAGTTCATAGCGTTATGAAGAAGCAAATGATATGAACACATCTTGGCCCATACGTTCAAAGTGTGCTCATTTCTAGACTACTTGTCCAGCATTTCGATTTATACAGATATGGAATGATAAGGGTCAGTAATAATATTTAACGTGTGTTGGGCAGACGCTTTAACGAGAAACATTGTGAACTTAGTTTGAACAGCATTACGCCATGCCTTGCCTGCATTCCTGATTGGTGAAAAAGTGTATGCCAATTGTGTCGCGGAACCGGTTGACATCTTTCGCGGATCGGGTTTATTAAGAATCCCTGATCTCCAGTGACATATGGAACTTGTTGTAAACTGTGCATATCTACAACTGTAAACTCTTTCCCTGAAACGGCAAATCTTCAGACATCTTAATACCAGTACTAGCTAATACTTTATAGATGTGCGGAAGTTCGAAGGTACCAGGATAGATAGAGAAAACAAGATGCAGATACGATTTTTAGGTTCCGTAATATTTATTCAGTGATTGTCCAGTTACATATATGTATACGTCCGATGTTTGGTGAACATGGCGAATATGCTAGGATGCATCGCTGTTTAAGGTATCTTCAGAGGAAGCTATATTTAAGTTCTGGTGGAACAATTAAAGCGGAGAGAAATGTAAGGGTGTTTGCCAATGAAAATAAATGTTTTTCTTGATCAGAGAACTCTGGGTTTGGTGTGAAGACCAAACACAGAGCAAGACACATAAAAAATAGAAAACTCAACTGGATTGGATCAAAAGAAATTATAATTATGAATAACAAACAATATACAGTACAGCTGATCTGGGCCCAGAATAAGAATTAGATCAAATGACTTACAGTTGTCAGGTGCGCACCCCAATAGTTAATGTTATTACAATATGTTTAATTTAAATGCTGATTCTGGTTGACTGGCCCGCTGGTGTCATCAAGGGTGTCATCTGATATTCCACGACATCAGTATATACATGTATGGAGTCCTCCAATGGTCAAATAATATAAAAGGAAATAGCGTTCCAGCATAGCTACGTCCATCAAATTACAATATAAAAGGAAATAGTGTTCCAGCAAGCTCGTTACAGAATATCCATATATAACAAATATTGTGTCCCAGACAGCCAGATAAAACGGTGGGTTGTAACAAACAGTGTTCCGGACATCCAGTTAAAGCGGTGATAGTAACAAATTTAGTGTTCCGGACAGCCAGATGAAGCGGTGATATAAGTAACAAATATAGTGTTCCGGACAGCCAGATAAAGTGGTCATATAAGTAACAAATATAGTGTTCCGGACAGCCAGATAAAGTAAAGAAGGAATACAGAATTTTCCACTTAGAAGATTTACAATAAAACAACTATCCAAAATGATTAATAATTAATAAGTCTCCTTTATCTAGACTTTCCACTAAGAAGATGTACTGTTATGAAACCCACTTATTCATCTACCCTATTTCGTAATATAAGTTACCATTCAAGTCTCCGAGTCTTCCGATGGTTACGATCCCAGATGTGCTCACGCGCTCTACATAACTGGAACTCGCCAACAAAGTGTTTCTGCGGACTCATGAATATTCATAACTTACTGGAACATTCCTTTACACTCCGGGTATAAAAGCCGCACACGCCCGAATGAGCGCCCTCTCCGTTTTCTCCGTTCGTTCCGTTCAGAGGTTGTCGCCACACCTCTGATGGTTCCTTTGCTTGATTACTGTGCCCATTTTAAACACAGTATATATTTAACTCTATACTTTTGTCGGAACTCCGACCTACTCACTCTAATGGATTCGCGTCGCTCTATCTGAACTTTATCTACATCCAGCCGAACTACTTCTAAAGCAAACCTGGACACTATCCGCCTAGCACTATAAGGTAACTCAAGAAATAAGCAGAAACTCTCCCCCCGGTTCTCCAAGTCCAGAAAGACGTTAATTGAATTAAGAATCTATAGTTATGTATTATGTTCATATTTATACTTTGTTCTGCCATGTAAATAGCTTATTAAATGCTTTTAACTTACTTCCATCCTTGTGTTCTCCATTTTATGCCACGTGATCTGAGTATGAGAACGGTCACGTAACAGTACAATAAAACAAACTATCCAACATTAAAACTATATCTCTTCTCATTAGCAACTGTCTTGCTCCAATACTCAAGGCCAACTGCCTGACTCCCTATACCCTCACAAAACTCCTTTGTTCCTATAATATTTATACACAGACCCCATTTCCTGTGAGGGCTAATTCCCAGGAAGAAAAAAGGTAGTTGCTTAGCAACCCAGAAGGAGAAATCTTAATCCCCCTTTTCACTACCACAAGACAACATACAAATATACTGTACAAATGTATAGACCTCTGTACAGTGAGCACTGCACAGTGCACTAATAAACAAGTGAAACTATGGTACAAAAGAAAACTTTATGTAAGAGCTGACCATCTAACAGAAATATCAAATATGACGAATTTTAACAACTATGAACTTGGAAAAAACTGGCAAACTATGTAATTAATTCAATACAAAATAGATATCCTTCTTTCTCTTCATTTTGTTTCTCTGCTTTCCAGGCAAATGCTACAATATTGTAAATATTTCATGCGTGTGTATTTATAGAGCAAGAAGCTGAATAATATTTTCATTTGTACCGCTTAGTTTAATGTTTGTAATGACCGCCTTATGTAACATTCATAGGACGGTAGACAACCATTGGCTGAGGTACCGGAGGCTAAGAGAGAACTAATGTGTATGCAGCTGCAGTATTTTTAAATTTTGTATTCCTCCGTTCTCACCTTCCTTCTTTTACTTGCATTTTTTAACAAATCATTCGGGGGGGGGGGGGGTACGTTTGTTTAATGTTTGTTCAATGTTGGCATAATGTTCAAATTGGTCTCAGTGTTGTGTTTGGACACAATATTTAAATCATATTTACGTCCGAGAATTTTTCAAGCAGACTGCTACAAAGATTGATGTTCCACACAAGTTTCGTGTCGTTTAATTATTGATCATACATATTAGTGAACAAAAGTGCAAGAGTAAATAACATAAAGTATAACTTCTATTGGAAAGGAGGAGTACAAATAAACCGGTGTGGGCTTTTAGTACTGTACCCTACATGTAAGCTAGCAGAAAGTAAGGAAGGAAGTAAATATAGTCGAAGCAACACAAATCCCATAAACCCTCTTCTGTCCAGCCGTGCAGTTCATTGTACAATTCAGGAACACAGTGCATATCAATGTGCCACCAAATCATATATAAATGAATAAATTACACTTTATACATGACCATTAACATCGACCATTATTATCGATTAATTCAAAATATCGATAAATTAAATTATAAATTTATACATGATACACGTATAAAATACCAACATTCCCACTACGTTTGCACAAACTAATAACGTCTCCAAAACAAAACTTTTAAAACAAACTAGGAATCGTTTCGTGAGGTAATTTAGAACTATCGTTTCTTAAAATAAATTATTTTAGAGTTACATATTAGCTCGGTTGACTATATCATTCATTACATCGGCTGATGCTTGATACATAAAGAAAATTGAAGAGGTACAAAAACACGCACATTTTATGATAACAATCCTTTGGATACGTAATTCTCACTGACCATTTGCAACTACAGTTTAACGTTTCGTTAAAGTCTCAATGCATGTTGGCTGATGAATTTCGAAAAACAAACTTTCGAAGCGGATTCAATGTTTCTTATTCTACTGCACTCTGACCAGGTGGGTTAATAAAGAAAAGCTGTCGCAATCGAAAGAAAGACATTTATTTTCTGTTGCCTTTATGGTGCGAACGATTTACCGTAAAATCACTACGACCGCCCATATCAGCATGTTCATCACACAGACTGTAACCTATATAGACTCGTATCGACCACTCGTAAGTTCTATGTCTAACGGTCGTAAAAAACAAAGAGAATTGATTGGGGCATGATCTGTCGGGCGGGGCTTGCAAATTTTGGGTGAAGTTTGTAGAATCTACGGACTCGTTAATACAACTGGCGAATTTTATTCAGCTCAAAATGTTTAACGACAGATAACTGAGTAAAAGTAATGATCATTAATATGAACATTGCATAGAACGTTGTTATTTTCACTGAGATTTTAGGGCAATAAGCTGCAAAGGTCGAAGTTAAAATTTTGCAAACACACATTGAGACTTTAGCATTAACGTTAATTAGCACTTTTAAGCAGTAAATCCAAGGTAAGCAATTATTTTTTTTATTTATCTTGAACCAGAAGTGATGAGCAGTGATATATGATATCTCAGCCACTTCGTTCATAAAACATGGCATGATAGCCTGGGAGATAATTGGATGGTGAAACCAAGGAACTCTCCTGCGTAGGTATATGTCGTATGACAATTTGTTTGATGAGAATGAGTCCCTTTGAACCCTTACTGTGCGTTACTGTGTTACAAGTGAATTCCAAACATTAACTTACGCCACTCGTACTTCGATCTAGATGTAAAATACAAACCTTGATAACTACTGATATCGTGAGCTACACATGTTACTTGTGTATAGAATAGTAAGCAATATATATTTCATTGTCCCTGCTAACTGTTTATGTAGGTTTCAGTTAATTTTGCTAGTTAATTTCAGTTAATTCTCTTAAAATCGTATTCATTAATTGCATCTCGTCAGCTACTTCGCTTATGGCCTGAGAAAACTCCCCCTTTTTGTCTGTATTTACACCAATTAGAGCTTTTGTAAGGAAAGCAAAGTCAACAATAATTCCAAGCGAGCCTAACAGAACTCCGGCAACTGAAACTCCTCTTGCAATTCTAAAGACGCTATTTCCGACCGAAACAAAGTCTTCTCCTACCTGAAATAACAAAAGTATTAAGTGGTTTAAGTGGTTTAAAAACTTATATGGAAAATGAACTGAATGCCTGACAGACTTCAATCAACCGATGTAGATTGGAATCGCAATATAAAGCAATGAGAAATAAACCAGAAGTATATACGTTAGGCATACATCAATTCACACAAGGTATCAAACACTTACATTGGCAGCATTTACTGCTGCACGGCCAAACAGTAGTCCCCCGTGAGCAAGTTCCACTTGCAAATTGACATTTTCTGGATTTTGGACATCACCTGTCGGATTACGAGGAGAAATACCTTGGCCAGGAAAATACAATAGCTTAATAAGTGTGAGCAATGTCATTTTGCCTTTATACTTATCACTAACAACCAAATTCTGAATGGACTGAGGAAGCTTCTCCAGTGGATTCTCTTTCGCATTCTTACGCCTTTCTTCCCACTCACTCACGAGCGGATCAGTCTCAGAAGATGCCGCAGTGGAAATAAAATCAAGTAGAGCAACAGTCCCACCATGTATATGAGACAGTGCTTCCTGCAGAGTGCCTATTTCTAAGTTTTGTTCCCCTTTCAAATCCTGTATGAATCTTTCTATCTCTTGTACTTGGTTAACATTTAAACAGCTATTGACATTTGTGGAGCGAATGACATCGTACGTCAAGTCAAGGTAAACCGTGACTTCTGCCAATTGTCTCTGAATTCTGATGAATGTTTCTAATGGAACCTCTACGAGCTTACTCTGAAATTTGTCCTTCTTTAGTTTGTCCAACGTTGCAGCAATGTTAACTCCTGCTCCTGCAGCGCCAAATGCTGCTGCTGCAGCCACTAGAAAACCTGCTCCAACTGGGGGAAAGAGTACTGCACTTAGGGCAATGGCTCCCCCGATAATCCCGGTGGCAGATCCAACTGCTACTCTCTTATGTTCCTTTCGTTTGTTCTCATCGAATTCACTGCTGACGTTACGGAGTGTTTCAATTATTTCCTGATCAAATATGTCGGTAGTTGACAGTTTATATAATGGCCAATACTGCAGAAACAATTGTAATTTTGTTGAATATATAACATACAACATACAACACATAATATACAACATACAACAGACAACAAACCACGTGCAACGTACAACGTGCAACGTACACCGTAAAACGCACAACATATAACGTATGATATATGATGTATGATATCTAATATATAATATCTAAGATCTAACATATGAGATGTAAGATGTAAGATGATGAAAGATGAGGTAAGATGTAAGATGTAATATATGTCAGATATGTCAGATATAATATATAATTCATATCTCTCGTCCGTCTGTCCGCGCGTCAATCAGTCCGTCCATCCATCCATCTAGCTATTTGTCTTTCTGTTGAAGTATCTATACGTCCATGTATTCATCTTTCAATGTATCCATCTGCCTATCCAACTATCCATTCAACCATGTATCCAACCATTTAACCAATCATCCATTCTACCGTCTATTCAACCTTAAAACCATCGATCCATCCATAAATTAATCCATGCGTCCATCCATCGTTCCACCTCTCTATCTACCTCTTTATCTACATTCAGATATATCTCTCTATCTATATATCTATATCTATATATATATATATAGATATATATATATATATATATATATATATATATATATATATATATATATATATATATATAATTGAAAACATGTAGCTACATATTCATTTTTTATTTACGGCTTGGCTTGCCTTAAGAGTGGTTATTCTGTGTAAAAATTGTCAGATTCAAATCGCCAGGGGTGCACTCTGTAAAATCATAACACTTGGGTAATGCGCCCTTTATGACAGTTATTCAAAGCCAATTTATACGCTTTAACACACCAGTAGAATCACTGTAGTCGAGTGGTACGGACTTCGGTTCGTGACACGAAGATCCGTGGTTCGATTCCTACCTTCGCCAGATGAGTCCCAAAAGGACGAAACCGGTCGTGAAGTGGAATTTTTCTGGTGTGTTATTCTTTATTGATTTATATATATATATATATATATATATATATATTCCACACTCTGTCTCAGATTACGGTATGATTGTAACGTAACTTATTGACATACATGGTCTAAAAATTGATGGCAGAGAACAAGACACTGTTACATACTCATACTCAAGAAACTTACTAATAGCGTGTCAGCGAACTCTTCCAAAACTGAAGCCTGTGAATTCTGTGGTAATTGAAAGTAAAATTGATGGCTATGAACTTATTTATAGCGGATAGCATAGAACACATTTTATAACGTATCGAGACGGAACACGTGCCAGACTTGAATGATAACCAAAATGACTCCAAAATGCAGAATCGGCAGTAGAGGTTAGGTTATCTGGGAGAGAGGCACAAAATAGAGGTGCAGAGGAAAATCTAGCTTTATTTGAAGGTATAAAGCACAAAATCACCTCACAAGAGTCCTCTGGATCTACTGTGCATGTTGTACCAACATTCTAGTATAGAATATAGTTCTCAGCAACCGCACTTATAATTTTAATTTCCTTAATTCGTAAATAACAAGACACGTCTGCCTCTCTACCTACCTCTCAATCTTCTTCTCCATCTCTATCTCTCTCTATCTACCCCAACATTTCTCAGATTACGGTATGTTTTAACGTAACTTATTGACATGCATGGTCAACAAATGGGCAGCCGAGAGTAAGACTGTCACAAACTCATATTCAAGAAACTTACTAATTGCGTGTCTGCGAACTCATCCAAATCTGAAGCCTGTGAATTCTGTGGTAATTGAAAGTAAAATTGATGGCTATGAAATTATTTATAGTGGATAGCATAGAACACATTTTATAACGTAACAAGACGGAACACGTGCCAGACTTGAATGATAACAAAAATGACTCCAAAATGCAGAATCGGCAGTAGAGGTTAGGTTTTATGGGAGAGAGGCACAGAATCGAGGGGCAGAGGAAAGTATGGCATCTATTTGAAGGTTTTAACCACAAAATCACCTCAAAAGACTTTTACTGTGCATTTTGCACGACATTCCAGTATAGAATATAGTTCTCAGCAAACCGAACTTATCATGATAATTTCCTTAATTTGAAAATAACAAGGCACGTTAAATTACAAAATTGCCTATGTCATTTCAAAAATGGAAAAACAATCGTCAGACCACACGCATTAACTTTCAATTATATAAACAAGTTAAATAACACTAATCACACCAGATGTGGGTAATGTTATGCTACACAAATATGTGTGCTTTTGTGAAACCAGGGTGTTCCATGATATGCTGTCTGGGCGTATTGGTTGAGAGATTTTGTATCGCATTGCACATAGGGAGCTCAGGTAGAAATGTTTGATCAATATGGTTCATTCTATTTAACGTTCATAAGGTATCCTCAACAGAAACCATGTTTTTGCAAGATCTAACGTTTTACAGCCTCCCTAAAATCGTTAACAGAAGTAGGAGGAGCGTGAGGAACTTTCGACATAGAGTAAGAAAATGCTGGTCTGGTATTATATATGTCAGGTAAGTTGGCATTATTTACACGCAGCTTGAAGACAAAAAGTAAGCCTCATCCTAGGTCTCATGTTACTTACAGATACATTGGACGTAAATGTCATTCAGGCCTCGCCCCCCCCCCACCCCTAGTTCTCCCTTCACCCTACGCCAAACATTTACCCACTTGAAGATTTTACGTTTCATGTATACCTTTTGACTGTTTGTACGACGATACTTCACTAAAACTGTCAAAAGGGCAGCAACGATAAGCAAGAAAACCACAGATCCAACAATAAGAAGAGAAAGCGTGAGTGTAGCGATTCCACGATCACACGAGTCTGCAACGGAAGCATTACAAACATGAATAGGCAGGTTATACTATACCTTTACGTCATACGTATGTTTGAACTACACGTGTTACAACCTACATATATTATCATTATTTAGGGTAGTAGTATACTGGAAGTATAATGGAAGTCATGGTTTACGAATTGCTGACATAGGTCCACTTCCAAAGGACAGATGCAACAGGAATTATGTAAAATTCGAAGAGATGGTTGCTTCTACTGGAAGAAAAAATAACGGTCCGGGAATGATTAACGCAAATCAATACCGGTGGCAATCCACTTATTGTCACTGAAATACTGATGGCACGCCTTTCAACGATTAGTCAAATTTCAAAATGACAGGCCTCCGAGGCAAAAGTGCTACAGTGGCCTTCGACTTTTGACATGAGATTATAAGAAGGAATTCATGTACTCACTTTACTAAAACCGTAAGCCATCCTACCGGCTGATAATCCTTCGCGCTTTTAGCCTTACCCTTTTCCCCTCTTCTGTGTCCGAGAGCATTCTCGGAGTCTCGATTTAAATGAACACTATGGAATTATGTATACGCTATAAACCACCAGTCCCTATGCGCGCCCCAAAGCATACCACGGCCGATTCATACTTATGGTGTTGTACCTGTAACACTAATTTGAAAAGCTACAAAAGGCACAAACATAAAGCAACAAACTACCGAAATACTACGATCGTTATATCTACATGAGCAGTAGGCTACCAGCCGAAACGTACAGAAACTATGTTGGCCTAGGCCTAGTCTTCGGTCTATTTGTAAATTACTGATTATTGCAGACGAAGGACCTAATATTAGGTTTAGTCTATCAGGTAGTCTATTTAGCACTCACCTGTGACGAACGATGAGCGAAAGATCTATTAAATTAATAAACAATGTTTTATAGTAACATATTTCAGTAAAGGCAATGTGAAAAACATTGATTAATCTTAGAGGTCGTAACCTAGCTTAATCACTATAATTTGGTAACTGTGTTTTTCTTTTCGTAATCCGTCTCGACCCTCAGTTGGACTCAACAACGAACTCTTCCGTTATTTCACACAATTTAGGTCTCGACGCTTTATTTGTCAAGATAGCAGACAGCCTTATAACTTCTTAAGTATGTCATACCAGAAATGAATGTTATTGTTCTCGTCGCATGAAATAATGTTGAGCTAGGTCCTGAAGCAAGACAAACTATGTCTTGAGAACACTCCGAATTCTGGTCAATGATGAGTTCTGCTTCCATTATGACGTCAAAGAGGTCCTCTCTTCTTTCGATACTAATTGTTTTATTTTCAACATAAATGCCAGCTGAGTTCGCATCAACCACTGTCAAATTCACAGCTGGGTAAACGCCAGTAACTCGACATGTTATGACATTGAGTGCCATTTCAGAAACAATGAAAAAACATTTTGATGAATTCCAAACGCATCCGTCTGCAACTACTGCAGGTGGAATTGGAAGAACTGTAATAGAGGAAATAAATTAAGCAGTGTATTATAAGTTATAACCGGCGATGTTGTCTCGAAATCAAACTGTGTAATCTGGTTAACGTATCAAGAATGATTATCTGTTTTATTTTTTCTACAAAAGTATACATCGAACTGTTTCTGGCTTTCGAAGCCGTTAACCTCAAGACATTCCAAATAATCCTGACAATATCAGTGCATGTCGTTTGAAATAATTATCGACATGTGAACGTTATTTCTCGCATTATTCTGTAACTATAGAGCAACGATTCTCATATTGGTGATCGATTCATTTAATCGTCGTTTTCCTCTTACAGCAGTTATACGCTCCACATCGTTAATAATCAACTTCAAATACACCTACGCGAACAATCCAATGATATTATCTACATGCTTGACAGCTATTTTTCCTTCTTCTCTTGCTATTTCTTTGCTGGCATGGTTGCAAAATAATATTCACATTCACTCACCTGCAACGATAACCTTTGTAGTCTTGGAATAATATTTTTCCCCATCAGTATATACACAGGTATATGTTCCTTCGGCGTTTATGGTGACATCTGGGAAAGTCATAGTCCCATCTACGGAAAACTCGATAAATGATTTAACTCTCTGATTTTGCCGCATCTGTCCATCAGATAAAAACATTAATATTTTAGAGCCAGTGATGTCGCCAACTTTCCAGAGCAGGGCCATTGTTTCTATGTCATGAACACATTTAATGTCCAATCGTGAATGTACAGCAGCAGCAGCATTTTTTCCATTACTTCCATTTCTTGCCAAACCATGTCTGTTGGATTACTGATATCTATGACCACGGTGCTTTCCGTACTCTTGAAACCTAACGCTGGACCACTTGCTGAACAACTAACCGCTGTAAATGGCTTTTGTAAATGGTTATTTATATTTAACACAGAATATGAAGAAAACGTGAATCCTCTACTGGATGTACTGAATCCATCGATTTCCATTTCTTTTTCACGAGGACTGAATTCCCAAGAAAGTGTTACGGCTGGTCTAACATTGCTGTAACTGCAACTTAATGTATCTGCTTCCAAGGAATTTACAAGACAGAGGCTGGTGTTAGGACAAGCACTAACAATGGGATGAAGTTGACCAGCATTAACTATGAAAGAGAGCATGATTATTATTGTTTTAATAGCAGGAATAGTTAGTGGCTACATACGAGAAGTGGCTGTGTGCGCGCCGAGAGAGTAAGACTATACAAAGAGACAGGTGAGGGGAGCGAGAGAGAGAAACAGATAGGTGGAGACAGAGGTGGAAGGAAGGAAGGGAAAGGAGGGAGGGAGGGGTGCATAAAACACTAATCTGCGAGCTTCTATGTTTGTCCCTGAACCCAACTCCCTCCCCCAATCAACCCTTATATGTTAATTAATATAATGTTTAGTATAAGGAACCCGACATGGATATATAAGAGATCACAGCCGTAAACTTCTAGTAGTTTTGTTTTTACTGTATAGGCCAACACTATAACCAAAGATGGAATCCTCTTCCTGACGCTCTATCATAGCACTGTTGTGGGGAGGAACATTATTCAATTCAATATCAATTCCTTTAATTCCAGTAGAAATTATCTAAGATCAATCAATAAAGTTAAATTTCAGTTAACATATTTCGTAAAGTGTAGTTTGTCTTTCACATGGGAGTCATTTCTCAATGTAGAGAGAATGATCTTTACATGTAAGTGTATTTTCGGCCTCAGCCGTTTTTTGCTGCAACAATGAGCTCAATTCCAAGAATATCATAACTTAAGGAAAATATATTTAACACAATACTTTAGGAAGCATAAACTCTCTTTTATCCTTAGCATGTATAAAGTTATACCAAACTGGGACTGCATAGGTAATGTGCGGTAGGATACGATTGTTGATTTACAAAGGGAATATGTTTATAAAAGTATAATTTTTGTTTATTTACAAATGACTGTGTTAAATCATTCATTGTGCAGGAACAATATTTATTTATCGTTACAGATAAATAATGTTTGAGAACATTTTCCTGTAATTTATAAAGAGCAAGACAATTTGTTAACCTACAACCAGAGTTGTGTTATATAAACACAACTGTTGTAAATTTACAATTAATTATGTAAAATCTTAAAGTATGCAAAAACAACATTTTCTTTACGGTTACAAAAAAAGTTATATTTCAGAACATTTTTGTTCTGTGTATGAACACAAGCACTATGTAGCAATACAATATGTGGACCTACAACATTAGTTGTGTTTAGCAAGTTTAAATGTTGTAAAGTTACAGTAAAATCGTCATTTGTGCAGGATCACAAGATTTTATAGGGTTACCCAAAGAATCATGTCTGTAGAAGAAAGTTTCAATGCCGGCACAATCATTTCTTACAGTGTACCATCACATTTTCCTGTAATAGTTGCATTACTAAATGTGAAGTGACAGCGGGAGTAGCAGGAAGGGTAGTCACGCTATTATAAATTTCCTTGCTTACACTTACAGTTAATCCTACGAACACATTTCTACTTTTCTGTATTTTATATCATTAACCTAATCGAATTAAGGGAGCAGGTGTGTAGGGATTCAATGGGGTCAATCATGAACCTGTTGAGAACGTTGAGGCGACCAGCCTTTTGACTAAATGATTCCTGTGTGAGATATACTATCAATCTGCGTTGGACGAGCTAACCAACAGTAGAAAAAAGTATAGAGGCAGAGAATCATTTAGTTTTCACTGAACTACGATGCAATGAGGAATATAACAAATATATACTTACATATTGTTACAACGTTAACTTCAAAGTTCTTGGAAATTCTTCCACTGTCAACCAGTGTTACCAAAAACACACGATCATGTGCGCTGGAGACATTTGCTATCATAAGTGTTCCATTTTGGAAAACATCATAACTCCCGTTGGTGTAACCCACCCCTGATGTTGTATATTCACCATTCTCCTGTCGTTCTCTTCGAATGATTAAATTAGCTGAATTGGCGGGTGAGTCGTACCAGTACACTCCACGAAAGTCAGGTGGAAATGTACATGACACCGTAGCACCGTGCCCGAATTGTACATACTGTGTGTTTTCACAGGTCCACGATAATGGCTCTGTAAGAATAAACATGGTCGCGGGAAAAATTAGCTCTTGACCTTCCGACTTTGTCCTTTGACATGTGGTGTAGACTACGATGAGTATACAAACTGCAAGAAAATGCTGACAACAATACACTACTAAACGAAATATTTGATGTAAACTTACTATGAATAGTGAGTCAATTTAGACAGAACGGTAGATTTATGTGGATTTGAATTTGATCAAATGGGAGACACCTAAAAGGAAAAAGCAATATCATTTAGTTAAAAAAGGAAATGATTAATTTCACAAGGGAAAGAATCGTTGGCGGGTTCGACGATTACTTTACAGCTGAATTAACCGATATGTTGGATCTTAATGGCACTCTGACCAAGAAAAATATTCACAGAAAAAGATAGCAATCGTTCCAATCAAGACATTTATGTGACAATTATTTGGTTGCTCTTGCTGAGTAGGCCTTCCATGAACCGTTTCATGTTCCTTCTTTTTAACAACATTTATATGTTAACTTTTGTGTATGTGAGCTATAAAATGAAAGTCGTTTTGTTCTTGGAAACTTTACGGGAGGGGGAGGATACACGTGCCTCCATGCTCCAGTGGATGCGTCGCGGTATATGTTAATGATATCAAACCCGTAGAAACACATATTAGTACATGTGCGACAAGTGTATTTTTATGTTGACCCAAATTGAGATTTGTGTTTTGAAATAAGACAGGTCTAAGACTAGGTCCCATACGACACACGGACATTTGATTTAAAGTGTCAATCACTGAATCAAACTTATGCTTAGAATAGCTATTGAGAAAAACTATATGAGAGGCAGATCACATTGTTCTATAAACACAAGAATCCTACCCAGTTTCATACATATCAAAGCTACTCTGCCAAAATTTTGGCTGTCCACCATTAGTGTCTGAAAATTCTTGGGGATAGGGGGTAAGTTCCCCCTTCCGGTCACGCCACTGGTTATTCAGCGGAAAATGAAACTATAATCAACGCGCAGACCGATGCGCTCACAGTCAATTTGATGGAATAGTAATGTAGTTGTATTAAGGACAGCCATTTAATTGTTATATGTATATGTATATGAATATAAAGCGACCTTTGATCAATTGTCTTCTAGTTTCGCTTTGTGCAGATAGGTATGTACTCACCCTTAGCATAACATTAGGAGTGTGCTATATGGTTTGTAGTCTATTTACCAAATGTACCATATGTTATTCACAGTATGAATTGAAATAGCTCAAACTAACTAACGATACAAAGATTCAGTTGTTCACTTCCTGCGACAAAAGTGATCAATACATAGAAGTAGAGCAATTGCATAATATAGTATACATATATGGTAACCTATACAGCATGTTGTTACAGGAGATTCACGCCTGTGCGGCGATCATAAGACAAATGGACGCAAACGATCGTGTAAACTCATTTCTTCGTAGTACTGCTGGGCGGTCTGTTACCATGGCGAAACTTTGAGACGAGCTCAGTTTGTTTCTTTACTACTCTGTGTTCAATTGCTCTACTATCTCCGAGCTTATACTGTAGCTAATACCCCTTCTTTTCAGGTTACATACGTTCTTTCTGCGTATATATATATATATATATATATATATATATATATATATATATATATATATATATATATATATATATATATATAGTACTACTATCTAGATAGATGATCGCGATAACGAGAGTTGTTGAACTTGTTAAATATTTTCAGGTATTGTGAATTGTCTCAATTATGGCAGTATCTCGAATACCTTATCTAATAAGCTTCAGTAACCTATCAGTTTCGCTTTCGACTTTAAATACTCGACTATATGACATTTTACAACTACATGAAAGGATTTAATAAGGACAACTCTCGTTAATATCAGACACATGTTATGCATGGGTGTTAGTAATAATTTCCTCCTTTTCTGTTCGAAAGTACAAG